>NC_041387.1:565453185-565470449 GCF_002162155.2 Triticum dicoccoides | reverse complement strand
TCATCCACCCCCCCCCCCGCAACACTCACTGTTCATCCCAGAGGCAGCATCGATGGGCTTTAGTTAGCAGCAGTAGCGAAGGAGTCGCTCGATTGGGTTCATTTAACAGCCATCGATCGATCGCGCAGGTTCAGTAACGCGTAGCCTGTAGTGCAATCGCTCGGGTTCAGTTAGAGCCCAATGCCTCGCTCGGGTTCAGTTAGAGCCAACGCCTTGCACACACACGCGTACGTGTACGAGAGAAACACGCATCTCGCTCGGCCCTTGACCTCCCACCGTAACCGGGAACTCCCCGAAATTTTCCTCGCCCTCGCTTCTACCACAGTTTTTTCCGTCATGGACGGCCCAAAGAATGTCATGCAGCTGCATCTCCAGCCCGCCCAGGACGAAAAGCCCATTTTCTGTCATGATTTTTTGTCATAGAAGTAGGAGCCCACCACATCTATGATGATACCGGGTTTTGTCACAATTATCGTCATAGAAGTGTCATATGTATGACAGAAATCGTTCGGCCCAAAATGTCACGGATGTGTCTTTTTTTGTAGTGAAGGGTGCAGAAAGAATATCATTCTCCTCCACCTGGAGTTGAGGTATATCTCCAATAACAGATTCATCTAGGACCACCGTGCTTGCTTCCGGATGCCCAAAAAGTTGTTTATAATAATTAGAGATATAAGCTTTCAGATTCTCATGTCCCACAATAGTCCCCTCATCCTGCTCAAGCTGTATGACTTTCTTCTTCCTATGTTTACCATTCACAATCATATGGAAGAATTGTGTATTGTCATCCTCTTGGACAATCTTAAGTAGTTTAGCACGCAGTGCCCACTTGAGCTCTTCTTCTCTAAGAAGTGCTCGTAAGCCTTGTTCAGCGTCGGACTTGGAGCTTTGCTCATCAACCATAAGAAGGTTACTTTCATCTTTTAAATCTAGCACTTCAATTAATTGAGTGAGTCGCTCTTTTTCTTGTTTGTAAATCCCACTCTCTTTTCTGGCCCAACCTCTTAAAAATTATCTCAGATGTCTGATTTTATTTTGCCATCTCTCAACACTAGTTCTTCCACTAACAGGATTTGCCCATTCATGTGCAATGATCTCCAAAAAGTTTTCTTTCTCGAACCAACCTATTTCGAAAGAGAAAGCATTCTTGTTCGCGACATGGGTAGCCTCTCCCGAGTCTACAACAAGTGGTGTGTGGTCTAAGATCGCTCTCTGCATCGCATGGACCGACACCAAAGGGTATTTTTGTCCGATTCCACACTAGCGAGAACCCTATCAAACTTCTCATAAGTCGAAGTGGGCAATGTATTGGCCCATGTAAATTGTCTACCGGTGAGCTCAATTTCTCTCAAATTAAGACTCTGGATAATCATGTTAAACATCATGGACCAACGACCATCAAAATTGTCGTTATTTTTTTCCTCTCTCCTCTGAATTATATTAAAGTCCCCATCGACTAGGATTGGCAGAGTCTCGTCTCCACGGATCCGTACCAAGTTGGCTAAAAAATCTAGTTTGAGTTCAGGTTGTGATACCCCATATACAGCCACGAGAGACCACCAAAAACCATCCAATTTTGATCTCACCCGAAACTTGACCGCAAAGTCACCCCGAACCACGTTAAGCACCTCAAGTGTTTCCCATCGAACCCCTAGTAAAATCCCACCAGATCTTCCTCTAGGAGGTAGGACGTGCCAATCAAAATCAATTCCTCCAGATAAAGTTCCAAGGAACTGTGAGCTAAAGTTATCTCATCATGTTTCCAACAACGCAATAAAATCTAATGGTTGCTCAATCGTTGTCTCCGCCAAGAACCTTCGTTCAGCCAAGTCAGCTAGACCTCTACTATTCCAAAACTTGTCCGTCGTGGGGTTAGTGATTGAGGAGGTGAAGGAGTAATAGAATGGATTTCAAGGGGAGCTGGGTTAAGCGATCAGATAACAATGCGGCGCATGCACTGGCTAGAGAGGATTTATGTAAGTTGTGGGCTCAAGAGCCTCCTGATTGTATTCTTTGATTTGTATCTGCTGAGATCCCCGAACTATATGAATAAATAGCATGCATGTTTTAACTTACAAAAGCATCAACTTATTTTGCAATCACTGGGGACTTGGGGGCTAGAGAAATGAGGTCTTCATATATGTAACTTGTATTTTGTGCGTGTGACAGCCTGGATTTGCCTTCTCTCATTTTTCGGACTTTCATTTGCATTTGCTTTGGATCTGGAGTTTTGAATCAATTCATATGGACTTGAACACTTGGGCCTACCCTTGATTTTCACCCAAGTGACCCATCCACCTCTAACTCACCTTTCCTTCTCTGAAAAACTCCAACAAAAGCCCAAGGAATATTTTTCATAAAAGAAAAATATTCATTTTCTTCCCTGAAAATCACTTCAGAGAAGTATGCTCCAAAGCAACCCCTAGATTTCTTGCTCCAAAAATCCTGAATAAATTCACAAATATTCTTTGAACCCTAGGGCGCCTTCCTTAGCAAAAATATTGCATAACTTTTTGGAATATTTTTGCTATAGAAAATCATTTCTATTCTGGACAGAATGATCACTTTGCACAGCAAGTATATTTTTGCTTAATCTTTTGGGGCTGATCTTTTCTGAGCTTGATTACCCTCCTAAGAGATTGCTACCCTCCTAAGAGATTGCTAAATCCCAAAGCACAGCCTTTAGTTCTCACTAAAAAATTTCAGTGAAGCTCACAAGTTTCTGTCCAGAAACTTGCCAGGAAGATAGCCACTCCCATAGTTCACCTATGACCCAGCCAATTATGCAAAACGACCAAAACAACTAAGGACTACCTGCCAGACATGGTGTTTGCGCTTAGCTCAGCATGATGCCAAAGTTCACACGGTGACCACGTTCATCCAAGGGGTTGGCATGCAGCTGACACACTCTGCGGTGCGCCAACTCCTCTGATTCGCATGTGCTCGCTGCCCAGGCTGTCGCACCTTGACAAACCACGCCCCCAACCTCGTCTGCACCTCCTTAACTCCACCCTGGCGCTCACCGACGCCGGAGCTTGCCGCAGCGAGCATGAGCACGGCATGGCCAAGGCAACAGTGCGCCCGTGCCCCTGTGCTCGTCGCGTACCGTGCTACTATGCTCGTCTACAGCCCCCGCGTGATCTTCGGCGTCTTCTCCCCCTCTCACTTATGTCATTCATTCTCGGGCGACACTCCAGACAGCTCCAGCGAGCTCCCGATCCCCGCCTCAGCCTCGCCTATAAATAGAGCTCCCCCGAGCTCGTTTCTCTCCGCACACACAATCAGCACACCTCCACACCATAATAGGAAGCCGCAGCCCGGCCGGGCAGGCCTCTGGACGCCATCCCCGCCCCGAGTTCACCAGCGATCCCCGTCCTCTGCCCCTCCCTCTCCAGAGCCGCTCAAGCTCCATTGACCACTCCGGTGTGTTCGTGGTGGTCCACTGGTGCGTGCTGGTGCTGTTGTAGCTTCTGGACTGGCCCTGCTTCGCCAAAACCACCATCTCGGACGAGCTCCACGCGCCACCGCCGCTGGAGAGCTCCATTCTGACCCCGTTCGTCCACCCCTAGCCACGCTACGGGTATGGGCGGGTGCGCCTAAATCTCCTCTACAACCCTATCCTTCTAGATCTCGTCGCCGGGCACTCCTCTCCGGAGAAAGCGCCGTTGCCGCGCCGCCCGACTCTGCTTCTTTCCCCCACCCCCTTCGGCCTAACCACTAGGGCCTGCTGTCAGCCACTTAGGCCGCGGTTGAAGTGGTATGGGTGGTGGCGCCCAATCGGTTTACTCCTTCGACGTCACCCCCCCCCCCTCTGGTTTTTCTTTTAATTCAAATTTAGTTCAAATTGACCAGAACTTTGACTAGCTGTAACTTTTATTCTACAAGTCCAAATGAGTTGATTTTTTTTGCATTCTGTTCTTACTGGAAAATCCTAGCAGCACACCCAAGATGGGATTTTTCCTTGCTGCCTAGAATTTCTGGTAATTTTAAGAATTTTTCTTGATATTTTCTTTTTGTCATTTGATTTATTTTCAAAAGGTGAAGCTTGTCTTGAAGGCATCCAGGAGGAGTGTGAAACTCCTCTGCACTAAGGCAAGCCACAACAACATTGTCATGGTGTCTTTGTAATATCCATGATTTTCTACTTGAATTTATATGATATTTATTGCATATAATATTAAAATAAATAATGCTTGTGTTATTTAGGTTGTCATGATCAAAATGCTTAGTTAATAGAAATGAATGCTTGAACTAGGTAGATATAGCTTGAGTAGTTGAACTAAGTAAGTTTGTCATGGCTATAATAATATGATCATTGGTATTATTTTTCCTATATGCATAATGAGTTTTATTTGATAAATGCCAACTAAAGTGATGAGTATAAGTAATCAGTAAGAAAGAACCAGAAATGTTGAAAGTTGAGTTTGTGCAAGTAGAACTTTGAATAAGGTTGATCTTTCATTTTTAAGTGATATATGATGCATGATATATGGTTGCATATGCATGGCATATAATAACTCGAGCATTTTTATTTTCAAGTTAAACCTGATTATAATTGAACTTGAACGTAAAGTTGGTCGGGTCATGGTGCCACTGAATCGGACTGACAAGTGCAACCACATTTGCCTTAGTATCCGTTAGTCATTCCGTTGTCATGCCTCTTGTCAGTGCCTCCAACAAGGGGAGGTTATGGGCGTGCATTTCCCTGGCCCGATAAGCAGACATAATCTTGTGGACCTGTTATTGTTATGGTACCTTGTCCCCGTTTGGGACTATTTATTTGCCATGACGGTGGTTGTTTTGCCTTTGGTAGGCTCGGTCACCCATGACTAATCCCAGTGGGGAGTTGGTCGGAGTGGCCGTAAGAGTGTCATGGCAATGGGAGAGTTCTATTGGAATGTCGTTGGTCCATCCGAATGGGAGTGCGAGGCCATGGGTTCCGTGGTGTGGGTAAAGTGCACTACCTCTACAGAGTATATTAATCTATCGATAGCCGCACCCACGGATAAGGGCCCAGTTGGTAAGTAAGTCACACCATGGATCAACTTTCATAATTAAATCTTGCACACTAAGTTATTTGCATTGTACTGGTTGAATCATGATGATGTCAGTGAGACCGACTGTTGTGGTATCACTTGTGATCCGAGAGTGATCACTGTTTGGTTACGAGGTAACCCGTTGAACCAAGTATGGTTCCATTTGTGATCTGTTGTGATCATTGTTCGGTTGCGAGGCAACCTGTTGGTAAGAGAGAGTCCGGGTGACTCAATGCACAAGTTTGGTTTCACTGCATGAGTAGCATGTTGATGTTTGCATTTAACTTGATTAAATTTCATGATATTGATTGTCATTATGGTTCTATTTGCTGTGAGCTTGCAAGTACATTCAATGTACTGACCTGGCGTGTTATGCCAGATTTCAGGAAAGTCTAACTAGATCAGAGTGCTGTCGTGTCTAGACCGTGTCCACATTGGTGTCCATGTGCTATGGAGTCCCCCTACATTGTTGTTCCGTTGTCGTGTAGATGTCATGCTCGAGGCCCCTTTATGTTCACTAAATAATGTACATATTGTTCAGCCGCACCGAGTGTGCCGCTTGGCCTCGCTACTTGATGTAATGTCACACTATGCTTCCACTAGTTTCAATAAAGCGGTGATTTATGTACCAAGATGTTGTGTATTGCCAGAAGACATGATCTCTGGGTTGGCAATGCAAGGTAAGTTGGTCGCTCTGAGCCGGGGTGCCACAGTGCGCTTGTGTGTGTAAGATCTATGGAGCTCTTATTGTCATCTTGAACTTGTGTATGTGAACACGCCAAAAGGAAATTGTTTGGTGAACCTGATGCTCAACTCGACATGGAGCATACAGTTTGCATTGTATCATTGTTTGATGAACCTGATGCTCAACTCAACATGGACAGGACCGTATCATTCTTATGCTCAACTATTTGTTAAACCTGATGCAATCATACAATTTACATATAAGTATACAAAATACAATCTTGCTAGTGCATATAAATCCATAGAAGCATCCAGTCCTGATAAATTCTCTTAATATCCATCACGTTTGAAACATATGTACTGAAAAACGCCACATCGCAGCTGCAGGGAATAGAGTGGAAGCAGCTACAGCTTCACTCAGCAACTCGAACAACAAAAGCCGACTGTTGGGGACGGCAGGCTAGGCTGTCGCGCGAACTGGGGCAGACGGCGACTGCTGCAGGTGCTTCTTAAACTTCTTGATCACCAGCCCGAAAACCATGTAACACGGAATTTGCATCACCCCGACCACAACATACCTACCAGCATGTGAAACATAGTGAGAAAAGTATATTTGACTATTATAGACACAAGTTATTTTAGATAAAACTATCAACACTTAGGGCGTGTTTGGTTACATTTTTGATCCAGTATCTATTGAGCCGGTTTGAGGGGATGCAGGCCAAAAAACACCAGATGAACATAGTTTGGTTGCTTGCATGCCCCTAGTTGCATGATACAACCATTTTCAACCCGGTGTTTGGTTGCCCGCATTGCATTAGGCGTACATATGACATGGTGTTTGGTTGTAACCTGCATAAGGTGTTGTCACCACTTCAAACTAGTGGTGAGCTTACCACACCGAATCTGAACATGTAGCGCCATCTACTTAAACAAATGACAGTTCATCCTAACTAGTATCAAATGACAATTCAAATTATTAAGAGCCATTGGCTAAATAAGGGATAGTTCATTTGTGTTGCTGCTACCAGATCTTCCTATTCCTCTCCTCTTCTTCTGCTTCTGCTTCTGCTACTGCTGCTGTAGCTTCTTGTTCTTCTTCCATCTTCAAATCCTGCACTGACCTCTATTAAGACACATGGCCTCTTCCCACTCCAACCTTTTGTTCTTCCAAGTGTCATTGTCAAATGCCTCCACACCATGCCCAGAGCTAACAACATCGTCAGGCTCAACATCTTCCTCCTCAGGCACGTGTTCATCAAAGCCCCACTGGAGGATCTACTGATGCAGAATGCAACAAGCAAGAACTAGCTTAACCTGAGTGAAGTATGGGTGGAATGGCTTCTGATCCAGGATCTTAAACCTATTCTTCAGAGCTCCAAATGCCCTCTCAACAGTTACTCTAAGGATGGAGTGTCTGAGATTAAACAGCTCCTGTGCAGTCCTAGGATAGTTCCTACCAGCGAACTCGTTGAGATGGTACCTTGTTTTCCTGAAGGGTGGAAGAATACCCGGCCGACATGCATAGCTAGCATCTCCAAGGTAGAACTTGTCGTCGGGGATGTTGAACCCATCAGGTCGACTCATGCTGTCAGTGAGAATGTTAGCATCATGCGCTGACCCCTCCCAGCTAGCCAGCACATATGTGAACTTCAGATCAAAGTCAACAACAGCAAGCACATTCTGGCTTGTGTAGTGCTTCCTCCCCCTGTATGCTGCAGACTGTGACCTAGGAACTCTGGCAGTGACATGAGTACCATCTATTGCCCCAATGCAATCCTGAAAATGGCATCACAAGCCTGTGTTAGTGCTCATCTTGAACAATACAAGCATACCAAGCCATGAAAAGTGTATATTGTCAATCCTCACCTTGAAGTATGGATACCATCTTGGGCTTCCGTGAATCTTGGGTGGAGTCTGACCAGATGGTCTCCTGATCATCTCTCCTCTAAGCTCCCCAATAGCAAAAAGCACTTGCTTGAAGTACCTAGAGATGGTCTCCATTGATCTCCTGAACGTGTTTTGAATGACCCTGAACCTCTGTTTATGGCCAACAACATGGAGGAACATGGCCACTTGCTCTTCGACACTGGTGTTGATGCTATCTTCTAACAGCTTCCTGATCCTGAAGGTCTCGACAAGCCTGGCAAATGCTGCTCTTTTCATTCTAAGAATCCACAGAGCCTCGATGTCATTCCAGTTGTAGATGTAGTTTAGGTTTTGGATCCTCTCCTGTTCCCGGGGAAACAATGGACCATAGCGGATCAAAGGTCTCCCAGCACGACGAACAGCTCTCTACTGCATGAACATGACCCATGCCTGAATCACACTAATCAGTGCTACTGCCTGGATTATCAGCCTCATCCGTGCATCCATAACCTAGTCGACATCGACGGTTCGTTCAGTGGGAAATCGATCATACACCTAGCTTAACGGCCTAACCACTAAGCTAGCAAAGGGGGGAGGGGTGCTGCTTACCGGCATCGGAGACGAGGATGGCGTAGGGGGGGGGGCATGGCACAGACTAGGTCAACCAGACGGTGGCCAACAGCAAGGGGAGCACCAGATCCACCACAAACGCCGCCACCTCTTCTGCTGCCGCCGCCTATAGAGCAGATCTAAAATCGCAGCCGCTGCCGGTGGTGAGGCAATTGGGAAGAAAGGGGGCAGTTGCTATGGGTGAGTGATAACCCACAAGTGTAGGGTATCGCAACAGCTTTCGAGGGTAGAGTATTCAACCCAAATTTATTGATTTGACACAAGGGGAGCCAAAGAATATTCTCAAGTATTAGCAGTTGAGTTGTCAATTCAACCACACCTGGATAATTTAGTATCTGCAGCAAAGTATTTAGTAGCAAAGTAGTATGATAGTAATGGTAACAGTGGCAAAAGTAAAGATAGAAGTTTTGTTGTGATTGTAACAGTAACAACGGAAAAGTAAATAAGCGAAGCACAATATGTGAAAAGCTCATAGGCATTGGATCAGTGATGGATAATTATGTCGGATGCGATTCCTCATGTAATAGCTATAAAATAGGGTGACACAGAACTAGCTCTAGTTCATCAATGTAATGTACGCATATATTCCGAATATAGTCATACGTGCTTATGGAAAAGAACTTGCATGACATCTATTGTCCTACCCTCCCGTGGCAGCAGGGTCCTAGTGGAAACTAAGGGATATTAAGGCCTCCTTTTAATAGAGTACCGGACCAAAGCATTAACACATAGTGAATACATGAACTCCTCAAACTACGGTCATCACCGAGAAGTATCCCGATTATTGTCACTTCGGGGTTGTCGGATCATAACACATAATAGGTGACTATAGACTTGCAAGATAGGATCAAGAACTCACATATATTCATGAAAACATAATAGGTTCAGATCTGAAATCATGGCACTCGGGCCCTAGTGACAAGCATTAAGAGTAGCAAAGTCATAGCAACATCAATCTCAGAACATAGTGGATACTAGGGATCAAACCCTAACAAAACTAACTTGATTACATGGTAAATCTCATCCAACCCATCACCGTCCAGCAAGCCTACGATGGAATTACTGACGCACGGCGGTGAGCATCATGAAATTGGTGATGGAGGATGGTTGACGATGACGATGACGATGAATCCCCATCTCCGGAGCCCCGAACGGACTCCAGATCAGCCCTCCCGAGAGAGATTAGGGCTTGGCGGCGGCTTCGTATCGTAAAACATGATGAAACTTTCTATCTTATTTTTTTCTCTGCGAAACAGAATATATAGAGTCGGAGTTGAGGTCGGTGGAGCATCAAGGGGGCCACGAGACAGGGGGCGCCCAGGGGGGAAGGCGCGCCCCCCACCCTCGTGGACAGGGTGTGGGCCCCCTGGCCTTGATTCTTTCGCTAGTATTTTTTATATTTTCCAAAATTTATTTCCGTGGATTTTCAGGTCATTCCGAGAACTTTTGTTTTCTGCCCAATAATCAACACCATGGCAGTTCTGCTGAAAACAACGTCAGTCCGGGTTAGTTTCATTCAAATCATGCAAGTTAGAGTCCAAAACAAGGGAAAAAGTGTTTGGAAAAGTAGATACGTTGGAGACGTATCAACTCCCCCAAGCTTAAACCTTTGCTTGTCCACAAGCAATTCAGTTGATAAACTGAAAGTGATAAAGAAAAACTTTTACAAACTCTATTTGCTCTTGTTGTTGTAAATATGTAAAGCCAGCATTCAAGTTTTCAGCAAAGATTATGAACTAACCATATTCACAATAACACTTAGGTCTCATATTTACTCATATCAATGGCATAATCAGCTAGTGAGCAATAATAATAAAACTCGGATGACAACACTTTCTCAAAACAATCATAATATGATATAACAAGATGGTATCTCGCTAGCCCTTTCTGAGACTGCAAAACATAAATGCAGAGCACCTTTAAAGATCAAGGACTGACTAAACATTGTAATTCATGGTAAAAGAAATCCAATCAAGTCATACCCAATATAAACTAATAGCAATGAATGCAAATGACAATGTGCTCTCAAGCGGGTGCTTCTTAATAAGAAGGTAATGACTCAACATAAAAGTAAATAGATAGGCCCTTCGCAGAGGGAAGCTGGGATTTGTAGAGGTGCCAGATCTCGATTTTAAAATAGAGATGAATAACATTTTGAGCGGTATACTTCCACTATTAACACAACAACTTTGAGATGGCGATATCTTCCATGCTACATACATTATAGGCGGTTCCCAAACAGAATGGTAAAAGTTTATACTCCCCCACCACCAACAAACATCAATCCATGGCTTGCTCGAAACAACGAGTGCCTCCAACTAACAACAGCCCTGGGGGAGTTTTGTTTAATTATATTGATTTACTTTGATCTTTTTGATAATGGGACTGGGGATCCCGGTTACCGGCCATTTTCTCGTGAATGAGGAGAGAAGTCCACTCCTCTTGAGAATAACCCACCTAGCATGGAAGATACAGACAGCCCTAGTTGAAACATGAGCTGCTCGAGCATACAAAACAGAATTTCATTGGAAGGTTTGGAGTTTGGCACATACAAATTTACTTGGAACGGCAGGTAGATACCGCATATAGGAAGGTATGGTGCACTCATATGGAATACCTTTGGCTATACATAAATATAGTGAAGGCTATGTTGATTTGTTTCAACTACATGCATGAACATGTGCCAAGTCGAGTCACTCAATTCATTCAAAGGAGGATACCATCCCATCATACCACATCACAATCATTCTAATAGCATGTTGACATGCAAGGTAAACCATTATAACTCATAGCTAATTAAGCATGGCACAAGGAACTATAATCTCTAAATGTCATTGCAAATATGTTTACTTCATAATAAGTTGAATCAGGAACGATGAACTCATCATATTTACAAAAACAAAAGAGGTCGAGTTCATACCAGCTTCTCTTATCTCAATCAGTCCATCCTACATCATCATTATTGCCTTTCACTTGCACGACTGAACGATGTGTGTAATAATAATAGTGCAGTGCGTTGGACTAAGCTGGAATCTGCAAGCATTCAACTCAAGAGAGAAGACAAAGTAATATGGGCTCTAAGTTAAATCAACAATCATGCATAAGAGAGCCACTAAACATTTTCAATATGGTCTTCTACTCTCGACCCCCAAAGGAAAGAAAAGAAATAAAACTATTTACACGGGAAAGCTCCCAACAAGCAAGAAGAAGAACGAGAAATCTTTTTGGGTTTTCATTTTAATTACTACTACAAGCATGGAAATTAAACTAACTAATTTTTTTTGGTTTTTTCTTAAGGTTTATCAAACACACAAGAAGAAAACTAGAAAAAGAAATTAACTAGCATGGATAATACAATGAAAGAGTATGAGCACTGACGACTAGAATAGTGTGTGAACATGAATGTAAAGTCGGTGAGAAATACGTACTCCCCCAAGCTTAGGATTTTGTCCTAAGTTGGTCTAATGCCAGGGATAGCCTGGCTGATATCTGAAGTTATAACTGGGGTCATACTGAGATGCAGCAGCGAATGCATCCTGAGCTACGGCATGTTGGCGAGCCGCCTCCGCTCTCCTCTCGTGTTCAGCTGCCTCCTCCCTGGTAACAACATATCTTTGTTTTGCCTGGCAATCAAAAAGGGAAGGAGCAGGGAGAGTAACATGGATAGAGCTACGTCTGTCAAAGATTAGTCGATACTGGAGGAATTGTTCATTACCCAAAAGAAAACAATGTTTGACCATCACGTTATAATCTAAATAAGCAGGAAGCAACTCCATATCCTCCTCTCGTGGGGCTATACCAAGATAATTAGCAACACGGGTCGCATAAATCCCTCCAAATAAATCTCTAGATATACCATTATTATGCAACCTACGTGCAACTATTGCCCCCAAGTTGTAATCTTTATTACCTAACACCGCACTCTTGAGGACACAAAGATCAGGGACACACATGTGACATGCTTCATCTTTATTGTTAATGCATCTACCAATGAAGAGAGCAAAATAATGTATAGTAGGAAAATGAATGCTCCCTATGGTAGCTTGTGCTATATCCCTAGATTCTCCCATAGTAATACTAGCAAGAAAGTCTTTATATTCAGATATGTGGGGTTCATGAACATTGCCCCACTGCGGGAGTTTGCAAGCAGTTGTAAAATCTTCTAAGTCCATGGTATAAGATTTATCATAAATATCAAACAAGACACTCTGAGAATTACGCGAAGACGTATATTTAAACCTTCTTACGAATGAATCGATCAATTGGTAGTACTGAGGACACTTATCTTGTAAGAAGTCCTCAAGATCGGCATTACGCACATATGCGTCAAATTCATCCTTAATGCCTGCTTTCACCATAAACTCTTCTGATGGCCATCACAAGCTCGCACTTCTGCGTCCCTTGGTGTTTCATCGTCTTGCTCACGCATAGCACGCCTGGGTCCTCTCTTTGTTGAAGAACCACCTTGGTACATTCTCCTAGACATATTTCTTTTTCTGAAAAATTTCTGAAATTTTTAGTAACCTCAAAATAAAAGTGAATAAAACTAAACAAGATTGGTAGCAACTACTCCTACAAGTTCCTAGAGCCTATATCATGCATTAGAATTACTTGGGACCTCATAAATTTGACATGCAAGCTTAAGAACGGGATCACCTATGCAGCAAAAATTTTCAATGAATAAAGCACTAGAACAAAAACTAATTGAACCAATGGAGGAGTCACATACCAAGCAACAATCTCCCGAAGCAGTTTTATGAATGGAGCTTTGAGCAAGGAGATCAAAAATCGTAGCAAAATGAGCTAGAACTCGTGCTTGAGCTGGATGGGGATTTTTGGGGAAGAAGATGGAGTGTGTGGGTGCAGGAATAAGTGGAGGGGGACCACCATGGGCTCATGAGGCAGGGGGTGCGCCCAGGGGGTGTGGACGCGCCCTCCACCCTCGTGGCCAGGTCCTTGCCCCCCTGCAGTGTTTTCAGTGCCTATAATCCTCAAATATTCCATAAAAAATCATACTAAATTTGCAGGGCATTTGGAGCACTTTTATTTCCGGGATAATTTTTATTGCACGGATAATTCAGAAAACAGACAGATAATACTATTTTTGCTTTATTTATTCTAAATAATAGAAAGTAAAAAGAGGGTACAGAAGGTTGTGCCTTCTAGTTTCATCCATCTCATGATCATCAAAATGAATCCACTAACAAGGTTGATCGAGTCTTGTTAACAAACTCATTCCGAATAACACGGAACCGAAGAAATTTTGAATAACACTAGGTTACCTCAACAGGGATATGAACATCCCCAACAATAAGAATATCATACTTTTTCTTGATAGTAGGAAGAGGAAATTCAAAACCTCCAATAATGATAGTTGGCACTTTTCCAATAGAATTGATGCTATGAACGTGAGATTGTTTCCTTGGAAAGTGTACCGTATGCTCATTACCATTAACATGAAAAGTGACATTGCCTTTGTTGCAAGCAATAACAGCTCCTGCAGTATACAAAAAGGGTCTACCAAGGATAATCGACATACTATCGTCCTCAAGAATATCAAGAATAACAAAATCCGTTAATATAGTGACATTTGCAACCACAACAGGCACATCCTCACAAATACCGACATGTATGGCAGTTGATTTATCAGCCATTTGCAAAGATATTTCAATAGGTGTCAACTTATTCAATTCAAGTCTACGATATAAAGAGAGAGGCATAACACTAACACCGGCTCCAAGATCACATAAAGCAGTTTTAACATAGTTTTTTTAATGGAGCATGGTATAGTTGGTACTCCCGGATCTCCAAGTTTCTTTGGCATTCCACCTTTAAAAGTGTAATTAGCAAGCATGGTGGAAATTTCAGCTTCCGGTATCTTTCTTTTATTTGTAATGATGTCCTTCATATAATTAGTGTAATGATTTACTTTAAGCATATCAGTTAAGCGCATACGTAAGAAGATAGGTCTAATCATTTCAGAAAAGCGCTCAAAATCCTCATCATCCTTTGTCTTGGATGGTTTAGGAGGAAAGGGCATGGGTTTTTGAACCCATGGTTCTCTTTCTTTACCGTGCTTCCTAGCAACAGAGTCCCTCTTATCATAACGTTGATTCTTTGATTGTGGGTTATCAAGATCAACTGCAGGTTCAATCTCTACATCATTATTTTTGCTAGGTTGAGCATCAACATGAACATTATCATTAACATTATCACTAGGTTCATGTTCATCACCTGATTGTGTTTCAGCATCAAAAATAGAAATATCATTGGGATTCTCAGGTGTGTCTACAACAGGTTCACTAGAAGCATGCAAAGTCCTATCGTTTTTCTTTTTCTTCTTTTTAGAACTAGGTGCCTCTAAATTATTTCTCTGAGAATCTTGCTCGATTCTCTTATGGTGGCCTTCAGGATACAAGGGTTCCTGAGTCATTCTACCAGTTCTAGTAGCCACTCTAACAGCAAAGTCATGCTTATTATTTAATTCATCAAGCAAACCACTTTGAGCTTTAAGTACTTGCTCTGCTTGAGTGGTAACCATAGAAGCATATTTGCTAATGAGTTTAAGTTCACCTTTAACTCTAGCCATATAATCACTCAAGTGTCCTATCTCAAAAACATTATTCTTTAATTCTCTACCAACATAAGCATTAAAACTTTCTTGTCTAGCCATAAAGTCATCAAATTCATCTAAGCATGGGCTATGAAATTTAGTAGACGGGATTTCAACTTTATCATATCTATAGAGAGAATTTAGCTTTACTACCTGTGTCGGGTTATCAAGACAATGTATCTCTTTGACAAGCGGTAAATTAAGACCATGTATTTCTTCAATAGGAGGTAAATTCTTAACATCTTCAGCTTTAATACCTTTTTCTTTCATTGATTTCTTTGCCTCTTGCATATCTTCAGGGCTGAGAAATAGAACACCCCTCTTTTTCGGAGTTGGTTTTGGAATAAGCTCAGGAGTTGGCCCAATCGGCTCAGGAATTGACTCAGGAAGAGTCCAATTATTTTCATTAGTCAACATATTATTCAATAATAATTCAGCTTGGTCGACTATTCATTCCCTGAAAACACAACCAGCACAACTATCCAAGTAGTCCTTGGAAGCATCGGTTAGTCCATTATAAAAGATATCAAGTATTTCATTTTGCTTAAGAGGGTGATCAGGCAAAGCATTAAGTAATCGGAGAAGCCTCCCCCAAGCTTGCGGGAGACTCTCTTCTTTGATTAGCACAAAAGTATATATTTCCCACAAGGCAGCTTGTTTCTTATGAGCAGGGAAATATTTAGCAGAGAAGTAATAAATCTTATCCTGGGGACTACGCACACAACCAGGATCAAGAGAATTAAACCAAGTTTTAGCATCACCCTTTAATGAGAACGGAAATATCTTAAGGATATAATAATAGCGAGACTTCTCATCATTAGTAAACAGGGTGGCTATATCATTTAACTTGGTAAGATGTGCCACAACAGTTTCAGATTCATAGCCATAAAAAGGATCAGATTCAACCAAAGTAATTATTTCAGGATCAATAGAGAATTCATAATCCTTATTAGTAACACAGATAGGTGAAGTAGCAAAAGTGGGGTTCTAGCATTAGGGGATTGTTGCTTCCATTTAGCTCATAACTTCTTAAGATCATATCTATCTTTGCAAGCAAAAATAGCTCTAGCAGCTTCCTCATCCAAAACATAACCCTCAGGAACAACAGGCAACTCATAATCAGGGGGGAGAACTATCATCATCACTATCATCATTAATAATCTCATTCTCTCTAACCCTAGCAAGTTGTTCATCAAGAAATTCACCTAATGGCAAAGTAGTATCACGCACAGAAGTAGTTTCATCATAAGTATCATGCATAGCAGAAGTGACATCATCAATAACATGCAACATATCAGAATTCATAGCAGTAGCAGGCTTAGGTGTCACAAGCTTACTCAAAACAGAAGGAGAATCTAGTGCAGAGCTATATGGCGGTTCCTTACCTCCCATCATAGTTGAGGGAAAAATCTTAGTTCTTTCGTCTTTCAAGTTCCTCGTAGTGATCAGCAGATATAAATCCCAAGTGACTCAAAGAATAGAACTATGCTCCCCGGCAACGGTGCCAGAAATTAGTCTTGATAACCCACAAGTGTAGGGGATCGAAACAGCTTTCGAGGGTAGAGTATTCAACCCAAATTTATTGATTCGGCACAAGGGGGGCCAAAGAATATTCTCAAGTATTAGCAGTTGAGTTGTCAATTCAACAACACCTGGATAACTTAGTATCTGCAGCAAAGTAGTATGATAGTAATGGTACAGTGGCAAAAGTAAAGATAGCAGTTTTGTAGTGATTGTAACAGTACCAACGGAAAAGTAAATAAGCGAAGCACAATATGTGAAAAGCTCGTAGGCATTGGATCAGTGATGGATAATTATGTCGGATGCGATTCCTCATTTAATAGCTATAACATAGTGTAACGCCCCGGATACAACTTTCCATATTCGTAACTCCGACTCTTGCCATTTCCGGCTATGTGATTTATTATTTCCTCCGTGGTTGGGTTTTTGTCTGTTGTTTTGCATTCTGTTCTTGTTATGCATCTCGTCTCATGTCATCATCTGCACTTCATCTGCATTTCATCTGCATGTTTTTCAAAAACTTGCATCCGTTCGGGTTCCGCCGGTTCTCTCCGTTGTCCGTTCTGAGCCCGACCACACTCGACGCGCCCGCGGCACCTCCAAAATATTATTTTGTAAGTAGCATAAAAATGTTCTCGGAATGGGTTGCAACTTGTCGTGCGGTCTTATTATAGTGTAGACGGAGCGCCTGCCAAGTTTCATCGCATTCGGAGTTCGTTTGACTGCCCAACCGTTAAATATATAACCGCGATATAGTCGGTATATACGTCGGACGTTTTCGCTATCCGGAAACCGTGTCGGGCTGCACTTCATCCCTCTCTTCTCAGCCCAAGGCATTCTACACAGCCCTCTAGGTCCAACATACCCCCCCCCCTCGCGTCTGGAGCCGCCAGGTCGAGATCCGAGGGTCC
>NC_041387.1:565450492-565452704 GCF_002162155.2 Triticum dicoccoides | reverse complement strand
CCACCCAACCCGCAGCCACCTCCTCCCACCTTGGGGGCCGCGCCGCCGCCTTCCCCCTCCAAATCCGGTGCCCTCCAGCCCCCCTCTGCCACGTGGTACGTCCTGAGCGGCCAGCCGCCGCCCGGCCATCGCTCCCCGCCAACCAGGGGTCGCCACGCGGCCTCCCAGCGCCCCCTGGCAGTTCCCCTCACCGCAGCCCGTCCAGGCCCGGGGAGGGCCCGCCAAGCCCATCGGGGCCCGTCCCCGATGCCTGTGCCCCTGTGCCTCGCCGTGATCCAGGGAGGAGAGGAGCTCCTCCCGTTCGTCCTGCGCCGGCGTCCAGCGCCACCGCACCGGAGCTCAGCCGCCGCCGACGACCTCCTCCAGCAGGCCAGGTTTCCTCTGGCCCCTCTTAGTTTCTCCTTCCTCTCCCCTTGCCGTTCCCCCATATCTAACTACTCTCTCTCTCCGTCTTGGAAGCCCTGCCATGGAAGCCGGTGCCCAAGCTCACCGGATCTTCACCTCCGGCGCCGCAAACCCTGGGAACGGGTTCCCCACCACCGGATTGGCGGATCCCGGTCGTCCCTCGCCTTCCCCGCGGTTCCCCTCTCGCCGTCGACCTCCATGCCTCGCCCCGCCTCGCTCGTCCTCTGGTTCGGGAGGACGACGCTCCCTCCGTGCGTTGACCCCTGGTCGCGCTCCTCCTGGGCCGCATCTCATGAAGGCCCAGCCGCATCGCGCCTCCAGTCCAACCTGGTTCCAAGGCCCAGCGTTGCCTGCCCGGCCTCCTCCTCACCGTCTGGGCTAAGCCCATGGGTGAGCTGCCCCAGCGCCTGCCCTGTTCAGCCTCTGTTCCAGATTTTGGTCCGCATATATTTTTTTCCCTGACTGTGAATTTGACTATTTATCCCAGGATTTTCCAGTTTTGCAGAAAAGTCCCTCTAGATCATGCATATAATAACTCTTTAACCGTGCATCGGATTAAAATGATTCAAACATGAAAAATGCTTACAAAATTGTGTAGATTAATAATATGCCACTTCCATCTATGTTAAAATGTTTAACATGTTGTTTGAGTTTATTTTGCTAAAATTGCCATGTTAAAATGCTTTATTTCATAACTAAATAATAGTAGCTCGGTTTTAAATAAACTTTATATGTAAATGGCGTGGAACAATGCCTAGTTTAACATGGTCCACTTTATTTTCCTGTTTAACAAACTTAAAATATGGTTTAGGGCAGAACAGTACCGAATTCATAAATATGCATATGAGGTTTTTCCGGAATTGTTGTTTGTTGTTCCGGCCTCATTTAAACTTGCCTAAATAGTTAGTTTTCATATGCTTCACCCCTTGCCATGTTTAAAAACATTTAATATTGATGAGTAGCATAAACAAGATGAACTGAATAATTGATGTGGTGTTTTGTCAATATGCAACTCGTTGCATATTGAGCTCCACTTAACTTGTAGTATTGTTTGTTGCACTTTGCCATGCCATGCCTCTTTAAACCGGACAAGCATCATTATTGTTTGTGCATCATGCCTTGTTCATGTGTGGTGTGTTTACTATGTTATGTGCTTCTTTTCGATAGTTCCTGTTATGTTGCGATCGTGAGGATTCGTTCGTCTACGCTTGGTTCGGTTTCATCCATTCGTCTTCTTCATGGACTCGTTCTTCTTCCTTGCGGGATTTCAGGCAAGATAACCGCTACCCTGGATCTCACTACTATCATTGCTATGCTAGTTGCTTCGTTCTATCGCTATGATGTGTTACCTATCTTTTGCTCATCAAGCCATCCCATATTGCCATGAACCTCTAACCTTTGACACCCTTCCTATGCAAACCGTTGTTTGGCTATGTTACCGCTTTGCTCAGCCCTCTTATAGTGTTGCTAGTTGCAGGTGAAGTTGAAGATTGCCCCATGGTGGACAGGATTTTGGTTGGGATATCACAATATCTCTTATATTATTAATGCATCTATATACTTGGTAAAGGCTGGAAGACTCGGCCTTATGCCTGGTGTTTTGTTCCACTCTTGCCGCCCTAGTTTCCGTCATACCGGTGTTATGTTCCCGGATTTTGCATTCCTTACGCGGTCGGGTGATTTATGGGACCCCTTGACAGTTCGCTTTGAATAAAACTCCTCCAGCAAGGCCCGACCTTGGTTTTACCATTTGCCTCACCTAGCCCTTTTTTCCCTTGGGAGTCGCGCTCTCAAGGGTCATCTTTAT
>NC_041387.1:565408520-565450279 GCF_002162155.2 Triticum dicoccoides | reverse complement strand
GGCCAGTGCTCCTCCGAGTGTTGGTCCAACCTGAGCGATGTCCGGCGCCCCCTGGGCAACCAGGGTCTATGCCAACCCGACGTCTTGCTCATTTGGTGTGCCCTGAGAACGAGATATGTGCAGCTCCTATCGGGATTTGTCGGCACATCGGGCGGCTTTGCTGGTCTTGTTTTACCATTGTTGAAATGTCTTGTAAACCGGGATTCCGAGTCTGATCGGGTCTTCCTGGGAGAAGGTATATCCTTCGTTGATCGCGAGAGCTTATCATGGGCTAAGTTGGGACACCCCTGCAGGGTATAATCTTTCGAAAGCCGTGCCTGCGGTTATAGGCAGATGGGAATTTGTTAATGTCCGGTTGTAGATAACTTGACACCAGATCCGAATTAAAACGCATCAACCGTGTGTGTAGCCGTGATGGTCTCTTTTCGGCGGAGTCCGGAAAGTGAACACGGTTTCTGGGTTATGATTGACGTAAGTAGGAGTTCAGGATCACTTCTTGATCATTGCTAGCTTCACGACCGTTCCGCTTGCTCTCTTCTCGCTCTTATTTGCGTATGTTAGCCACCATATATGCTTAGTCGCTGCTGCAGCCTCACCACTTTACCCCTTCCTTTCCCTTTAAGCTTTGCTAGTCTTGATACCCATGGTAATGGGATTGTTGAGTCCTCGTGGCTCACAGATTACTACAACAACAGTTGCAGGTACAGGTTATTCGATGATCATGACGCGAGAGCGATGCTTGCTTGCGTTGATTTCTTCTTCTGCTTCTTCGATCAGGGGATAGGTTCCAGGTCGACAGCCTGGGCTAGCAGGGTGGATGTCGTTTGAGTTACTGTTTGTGTTTCATCCGTAGTCGGATGATGCTCTTATGTATTGTGATGTTGTATTCATGTGGCATTGTATGCCTCTTGTATGTATCCCCATCTATTATGTAATGTTGATGTAATGATATCCACCTTGCAAAAGTGTTTCAATATGCGGGTCTATCCTTGGTGGGACCTTCGAGTTCCTTTTGGATAGGGTCGCATATTGGGCATGACAAGTTGGTATCAGAGCCTCGACCGACCATAGGAGCCCCCTTGTTTGTTGGCCGTTGTTGAGTCTAGAAGAAAACTATTTTGAGTCTTAGGATTATATATATCGGAGAGTAGGATTCTTTTTACTCCTCAGCCCCATTCGTCGCTCTGGTGAGGTCTCCTGACATAGATGTTTTGTCTTTCCTGTCCTCAAATTTCACTAATTTTTTTAGGATCACGCGGGTATCTTGGAATCGTTCCGATGGTTTTGTGATGAGAACATTGTTCTTGGTGCCTCCTGTCTATTATGTGGCTTTGACCCAGGGAGTTGAGCTCCGAGGTGTTGTCGTCACAATTTTATCGTTGCAGTTCTGGAATACCTGAGTTTTGCCGATATCGAAAATCTCTTTTATGCAGTTATTGGTGAGATAACCTAGACGCCACCCAGTACTGGGGAGTTCGGGAGTATTGCCATAACTCGTATAACGGATGCTTTTCGAAGGTTGAGGTACACGATTTCCGGAGTTTTCTTGGTTATGTGTTGACGGATGGATACAGCTAGATGTAGGAGTTGTTAGTTTGGGTGAGATATATTGCTTCCCCTGTATCCCCAACACCAGATTGCATAACCAGAAAGTTTCAGGAGTTTATAGGTGGGAATTCAAGTAGCTCATAGGATATCTTTCCAACAGACACATGATACGATATGGGATCTATCATATGTATTTGTTCCGGCTTATTCTACAAGCCAAATCCTTTGTTTTGTTTCATTTGTGGTATTCGAGTTGCTTCGAAGTCAAATGTTGAATCCATACCTTTCCTAAACGGTGTTCTCATATTGCTATGTGAGTACTAATCCTTCTTGATCATCGAGGTCGTCATGTTAATTCTTTTCCAACCGGTGTGCTTCTCCTCAAGTGGATCCGATCATTTTCAACATCCGCAAGATCAACTCTAAGTTTTCTCACTTGTGTTTGTTTCATCCGTCCCCAAGTTGCCTTTGTTTTCCCACCCTCCCACCCTTTTTCTTCAAGGACTAAGATATCTTAATCAAGTATCCATCTTATGGATGTGAAGTCTCTTCACTCTTTTCAATCAATGTTCTTATCCGGTGATTTCCCAAGAAGATGCTCAACAGTTTTAAGTTCATCATCCTTCATTGTTGTTTCTTCTCCGGTGGATCCAATTCAAGCTTTCAGTGTTGATCATATTCCTTTCCTCGTGTCAAATGCTTTCTCATGCCGGTGCACCTCTCAATCACTCACCTCTTGCTATTCATGTGTTCCAGAGTGTTGAAGATATCTCAGAAGATTTGTGTTTCCATTCTTAATCCGTTGAATCTATTTGGAGATCATTATCTCATTCAAGCTATTTAATTCAACCGGTGCAATCTCTCTTTAAAATCATTTCCAACGGTGTTTTCTTTTTAGTGGGCCCTAACCCACAGGTCTTTTCCCAGGATCTTACCTGACTCTTCTAATTATTCCGGAGCTATTCCAAATACTTTTTAGAGTTTGACGTAAGAATGAATTTTCATCAGTCATATTCCTTATCCTAGATCGCTTTCAGAATATTTTCATCGTTGGTTCATCATTTCTATTCTTCTTTGTTCCGGAGTATCTCAACAATTCATGGTGGTTCTCATCATCATTCTCAACATGTGAAGACCAAAGAAGAGTTTCTCGTAAATCTTGCTCCATTCTCTTCAATATTCATGGTTCTAGCTTGATGCCATCCTCTCATAATTGTTTTTGATTGTGAGAATTCTTTTCACCCATCCGGAGCATTTCATGAGTTGTTTCCATTTCTTTCCTCCGAAGGCCATCATGTCATAATTCCTCATTCTCAACCTTCAGCTCTCATTATCCAAATCTTACCGGTACACTGCTCAAGTATTCTCTAATCAGCTCGTGATCTCTTCGTTCTCTTGTATCAAATTCCCTCAAGTATCTTCATTCGTTGTCTAATTCTTACTGGTGATTCACTCCTTTACTTCGTTCGTTTTCAATTATTTCGATGGTTCGTTCAAGATTTCACTTTCTTCGTTATCGTATCAATTTATCAATTCATTCATTGTTAACAAATCCCACCGGTGGTTCCATCAATACCTTCTCAAGTTTACGCTATATCCCTCTTAATCCTTTCTACGAGAATAAGTAGTATGCCAAATCCGTTGCTTGTCATCAATTTAAATTGGTGAAGGATATGCATAACGTAATTCTTATTATTGTTTCATCCAAGTAATCTAGTTTCTTCTTTCTGGAGTTGTTCATCATGTCACATTTCCCGGTTCGAGATGTTTCATCTTTTCTTTTCCGGAGTTCCAAGTTTTCCGCATTATCTCGTCGCGAAGCTTCATCTAAATCATCACAAGGCTCACCTTGTTATTTCAACTTCTCTTTCTTTCTATCGTTCTTTCATTACCGGAGTTCTTCATGGAGGCTCTACATGATGGTTCATCAAAGGATTCCTTTCATTCTCATTTTGTTCTTCAAGACTTCTCTCAAAGTTCTGACCCGCTAAGCTATACTCTAAAATAAACATGGTGCTAAACACATGTTTTGTTTTGAGGCGTTCAAGCAGCCTTCATCTTGCATTCCGAAGTGCAATCCTTTCTACCTTATCTTTTGAGATGGTGTTATGTCACTCTTGACAATTTCCCTTCGTGATTCACAAGTTGTCAAGAATGAGATATTGTGAATCCATCATTTTCTCTTCGATCATGAATTGTTTCAACCCATATTAATCTCTTCGTTGGAGTTATCTTGTGTCATATTTCACCTAAAGCCTTCCCTAAGGGATGTTGCTATTGTGGTGCTTATCAATAATCCAAGCTTTCTCCATATCCTTCTCTGTGAAAGAGGTTTTTCATCTCTTCATTGTTCTCAAGCAAGCAATTGTTTTCGTTAGTGGCAGAATGTCACCTCATAGTCTTGAGATGTTTTCCATAAGCCCACTACAAACTTGTCCTTCTTGTTGTTGATTTTCCAACAACCCCATTGTAATCTTCTTTGCAAGGATGCTTTCCAAGCTCAATTGTGGTAGAAGTTGTCATTTTCTCCTCCATTCTGTTATTCCACTGATCTATCTTCTATTCTTTCTTCCGGAGGCATTGTGATGTTGCTCTTTTCACTCATCATCTTGTTTTGTCAAGATCATGTTCTTTTCCATGCTTATCCACTTAACCGGAGTGTTGTGTCTATCATTCCTCTTTTAACCAGAGTCTCATCCAAGTGCTTTCATTTTGCCAAGTTCAAATCATATTCCTTCCATGTTCAACCGGAGTGCTGCCCAAATTCTTCCTCTCTCATCTTGTTTTAACCGGAGTGGATTCGAATTCTATCTTGTCCATTAAACTCTTGATTCATGTCTTTGCAACCTTCAAGTTCTCGTAATGTTCCTTGTTCCTTTTTTCTAGCAGATTGTTTGCAATCTTGTTCATCTTCGTTGTTTTCTTTCTTTCATAATTCTCAACCTCTCAAGGTTTGTGGTTTCACTCATTCGTGAAAGAAGCAACTTAGTTTTACCTCTTCTCTTCCTCTTTCGTTTCTCTCTGGTGCCATCCTAGATCTTGGGACGAGATCCTCTCGTAGTGGTGGGGTGTTGTAACGCCCCGGATACAACTTTCCATATTCGTAACTCCGACTCTTGCCATTTCCGGCTATGTGATTTGTTATTTCCTCCGTGGTTGGGTTTTTGTCTGTTGTTTTGCATTTTGTTCTTGTTATGCATCTCGTCTCATGTCATCATCTGCACTTCATCTGCATTTCATCTGCATGTTTTTCAAAAACTTGCATCCGTTCGGGTTCCGCCGGTTCTCTCCGTTGTCCGTTCTAAGCCCGACCACACTTGCACGCGCCCACGGCACCTCCGAAATATTATTTTATAAGTGGCATAAAAATGTTCTCGGAATGGGTTGCAACTTGTCATGCGGTCTTATTATAGTGTAGACAGAGCGCCTGCCAAGTTTCATCGCATTCGGAGTTTGTTTGACTGCCCAACCGTTAAATATATAACCGCGATATAGTCGGTATATACGTCGGACGTTTTCGCTATCCGGAAACCGTGCCGGGCCGCACTTCATCCCTCTCTTCTCAGCCCAAGGCATTCTACGCAGCCCCCTAGGTCCAACATACCCCCCCCCCCTCGCGTCTTGAGCCGCCAGATCGAGATCCGAGGGTCCTAAACCCCTTCAAAAACCCCTAGAGACTAAACCCTAGCCCCCCTTTCCTATTTAAACCCCCCCTCCTTCCAAATCTGGTCGCCCTAACCCCCCTCCTCCTCTTTTTCTGCGCCAACCAACCCGCAGCCACCTCCTCCTACCTCGGGGGCCGCGCCACCGCCTTCCCCCTCCAAATCCGGCGCCCTCCAGCCCCTCTCCGCCACGTGGCACGTCCTGAGCGGCCAGGCGCCGCCCGGCCATCGCTCCCCGGCAACCAGGGGTCGCCACGCGGCCTCCCAGCGCCCCCCTGGCAGTTCCCCTCGCCGCAGCCCGTCCAGGCCCGGGGAGGGCCCGTCCCCGATGCCCGTGCCCCTGTGCCTCGCCCCGATCCAAGGAGGAGAGGATCTCCTCCCATTCGTCCTGTGCCGGCGTCCAGTGCCGCCGCACCGGAGCTCAGCCGCCGCCGACGACCTCCTCCAGCAGGCCAGGTCTCCTCCGGCCCCTCTCGGTTTCTCCTCCCTCTCCCCTTGCCATTCCCCCATATCTAACTACTCTCTCTCTCTCTCCGTCTTGGAAGCCCTGCCATGGAAGCCAGTGCCCAAGCTCGCCGGATCTTCACCTCCGGTGCCACAAACCCCGGGAATGGGTTTCCCACCACCAGATCTGGCGGATCCCGGTCGTCCCTCGCCTTCCCCGCGGTTCCCCTCTCGCCGTCAACCTCCATGCCTCGCCCCACCTCGCTCGTCCTCTGGTTCAGGAGGACGACGCTTCCTCCGCGCGTTGACCCCTGGTCCCGCTCCTCCTGGGCCGCATCTCATGAAGGCCCAGCCGCATCGCGCCTCCGGTCCAACCTGGTTTCAAGGCCCAGCGTTGCCTGCCCGGCCTCCTCCTCGTCGTCTGGGCTAAGCCCATGGGTGAGCTGCCCCAGCGCCTGCCCTGTTCAGCCTCTGTTCCAGATTTCGGCCCGCATATTTTTTTCCCTGACTGCGAATTTGACTATTTATCCCAGGATTTTCCAGTTTTGCAGAAAAGTCCCTCTAGATCATGCATATAATAACTCTTTAACCGTGCATCGGATTAAAATGACTCAAACATGAAAAATGCTTACAAAATTGTGTAGATTAATAATATGCCACTTTCATCTATGTTAAAAATGTTTAACATGTTGTTTGTGTTTATTTTGCTAAAATTGCCATGTTAAAATGCTTTATTTCATAACTAAATAACCGTAGCTCGGTTTTAAATAAACTTTATATGTAAATGGGGTGGAAAAATGCCTAGTTTAACATGGTCCATTTTATTTTCCTGTTTAACAAACTTAAAATATGGTTTAGGGCAGAACAGTACCGAATTCATAAATATGCATATGAGGTTTTTCCGGAATTGTTGTTTGTTGTTCCGACCTCATTTAAACTTTCCTAAATAGTTTCATATGCTTCACCCCTTGCCATGTTTAACAACATTTAATATTGATGAGTAGCATAAACGAGATGAACTGAATAATTGATGTGGTGTTTTGTCAATATGCAACTCGTTGCATATTGAGCTCCACTTAACTTGTAGTATTGTTTGTTGCACTTTGCCATGCCATGCCTCTTTAAACCGGACATGCATCATTCTTGTTTGTGCATCATGTCTTGTTCATGTGTGGTGTGTTTACTATGCTGTGTGCTTCTTTTCGATAGTTCCTGTTATGTTGCGATCGTGAGGATTCGTTCATCTACGCTTGGTTCGGTTTCATCCGTTCGTCTTCTTCATGGACTCGTTCTTCTTCCTTGCGGGATTTCAGGCAAGATGACCGCTACCCTGGATCTCACTACTATCATTGCTATGCTAGTTGCTTCGTTCTATCGCTATGATGCGTTACCTATCTTTTGCTCGTCAAGCCATCCCATATTGCCATGAACCTCTAACCTTTGACACCCTTCCTATGCAAACCGTTGTTTGGCTATGTTACCGCTTTGCTCAGCCCTCTTATAGCGTTGCTAGTTGCAGGTGAAGTTGAAGATTGCCCCATGGTGGACAGGATTTTGGTTGGGATATCACAATATCTCTTATATTATTAATGCATCTATATACTTGGTAAAGAGTGGAAGACTCGGCCTTATGCCTGGTGTTTTGTTCCACTCTTGCCGCCCTAGTTTCCGTCATACCGGTGTTATGTTCCCGGATTTTGCGTTCCTTACGCGGTCGGGTGATTTATGGGACCCCTTGACAGTTTTCTTTGAATAAAACTCCTCCAGCAAGGCCCAACCTTGGTTTTACCATTTGCCTCACCTAGCCCTTTTTTCCCTTGGGAGTCGCGCTCTTGAGGGTCATCTTTATTTTACCCCCCCCCCCGGGCCAGTGCTCCTCCGAGTGTTGGTCCAACCTGAGCAATGTCTGGCGCCCCCTGGGAAACCAGGGTCTATGCCAACCCGACGTCTTGCTCATCTGGTGTGCCCTGAGAACGAGATATGTGCAGCTCCTATCGGGATTTGTCGGCACATCGGGCAGCTTTGCTAGTCTTGTTTTACCATTGTCGAAATGTCTTGTAAACCGGGATTCCGAGTCTGATTGGGTCTTCCTAGGAGAAGGTATATCCTTCGTTGATCGCGAGAGCTTATCATGGGCTAAGTTTGGACACCCCTGCAGGGTATAATATTTCGAAAGCCGTGCCTGCGGTTATAGGCAGATGGGAATTTGTTAATGTCCGGTTGTAGATAACTTGACACCAGATCCGAACTAAAATGCATCAACCGTGTGTGTAGCCGTGATGGTCTCTTTTCGGCGGAGTCCGGAAAGTGAACATGGTTTCTGGGTTATGATTGACGTAAGTAGGAGTTCAGGATCACTTCTTGATCATTGCTAGCTTCACGACCGTTCTGCTTGCTCCCTTCTCGCTTTTATTTGCGTATGTTAGCCACCATATATGCTTAGTCGCTGCTGCAGCCTCACCACTTTACCCCTTCCTTTCCCTTTAAGCTTTGCTAGTCTTGATACCCATGGTAATGGGATTGCTGAGTCCTCGTGGCTCACAGATTACTACAACAACAGTTGCAGGTACAGGTTATTCGATGATCATGACGCGAGAGCGATGCTTGCTTGCGTTGAGTTCTTCTTCTGCTTCTTCGTTCAGGGGATAGGTTCCAGGTCGGCAGCCTGGGCTAGCAGGGTGGATGTCGTTTGAGTTACTGTTTGTGTTTCATCCGTAGTCGGATGATGCTCTTATCTATTGTGATGTTGTATTCATGTGGCATTGTATGCCTCTTGTATGTATCCCCCTCTATTATGTAATGTTGATGTAATGATATCCACCTTGCAAAAGCGTTTCAATATGCGGGTCTATCCTTGGTGGGACCTTCGAGTTCCTTTTGGATAGGGTCGCATATTGGGCGTGACACATAGGGTGACACAGAACTAGCTCAAGTTCATCAATGTAATGTAGGCATGTATTTCGAATATAGTCATACGTGCTTATGGAAAAGAACTTGCATGACATCTTTTGTCCTACCCTCCCATGGCTGCGGGGTCATAGTGGAAACTAAGGGATATTAAGGCCTCCTTTTAATAGAGTACCGGACCAAAGCATTAACACATAGTGAATACATGAACTCCTCAA
Organism: Triticum dicoccoides; assembly: GCF_002162155.2. Classification (NCBI taxonomy): domain Eukaryota; kingdom Viridiplantae; phylum Streptophyta; class Magnoliopsida; order Poales; family Poaceae; genus Triticum; species Triticum dicoccoides. Next base: position 565,441,500 of record NC_041387.1, on the reverse strand, counting down.
ACTATGGTCATCACCGAGAAGTATCCCGATTATTGTCACTTCGGGGTTGTCGGATCATAACACATAATAGCTAGGTGACTATAGACTTGCAAGATAGGATCAAGAACTCACATATATTCATGAAAACATAATAGGTTCAGATATGAAATCATGGCACTCGGGCCCTAGTGACAAGCTTTAAGCATAGCACAGTCATAGCAACATCAATCTCAGAACATAGTGGATACTAGGGATCAAACCCTAACAAAACTAACTTGATTACATGGTAAATCTCATCTAACCCATCACCGTCCAGCAAGCCTACGATGGAATTACTCACGCACGGCGGTTAGCATCATGAAATTGGTGATGGAGGATGGTTGATGATGACGACGACGACGAATCCCCCTCTCCGAAGCCCCAAAGGGACTCCAGATCAGCCCTCCCGAGAGAGATTAGGGCTTGGTGGCGGCTCCATATCGTAAAACGTGATGAAACATTCTCTCTGATTTTTTTCTCCGTGATACGGAATATATAGAGTTGGAGTTGAGGTCGGTGGAGCATCAGGGGGCCCATCAGACAGGGGGACGCGCCTAGGAGGGAGGGCGCGCCCCCCACCCTCGTGGACAGGGTGTGGGCCCCTAGCCTTGATTCTTTTGCCAGTATTTTTTATATTTTCCAAAAGTTATCTCCGTGGATTTTCAGGTCATTCCGAGAACTTTTGTTTTCTGCACAATAAACAACACCATGGCAGTTCTGCTGAAAACAGCATCGGCCCGGGTTAGTTTCATTCAAATCATGCAAGTTAGAGTCCAAAACAAGGGCAAAAGTGTTTGGAAAAGTACATACGTTGGAGACGTATCAGTGAGCGAGAGAAAGGGGGTGAGGCTAATTTGGCGCCGGGATGGCGCACCAGATTTCCATCTCCCGCCATCCCCCCTCGCTCCCGCCCGTGTGACCTCGCACCACACTCAGCCTGGCTCACGAGAAACTGTCGATCCCCGTGTTTCTAGTGAGCCAGGCTCTGGGCTACTTTGAGAAGCGTGTGATGCAGGCCCAACAGGAAAACCAGGCAACCAAACAGGTCTCCCCCTTCCTGCGCAAGCCTGGTTGGGCTCGATGCGGGCAACCAAACACACCCTTAGATTCAGGTCTACCCAAACTTTTTTGGTCCACCCAACATTACTCACTTGTCCGACTGACTATTCAAATTAGAGTAGTTTTATTACTTCAATGATGGAATGCATTTTTACTTTTCACCAAAAAGGAAATAAAATTAGATACAAATGTTATTACCACAAAGGGGCAAGCTTCAACGACAAGTCCAGGAACAGGTAGGGCCACCTGCGAAAAAATTGAACTTGGTTATTAAAAAAATGCAATTACCGGAGTTATGTAGGAAATGAACACAAGCTAGAAATTTTACATCATTAGAGACGAAGCATGGACGGCCCACTGGAAAATCACGTACACACAGATCCACAGGCAGAAGTATGCAATCCGAAACCACGGAAAGTGTTGTAAAGGTAAGATGAATTGAATTAACTACACAAGCAAATCAGTAAAAAGCAATTAACCTTGCTTGGAGGAGTATCTGCTTACCATACTGTGTAGGGCCGCCTCGCCTAGAAGGAGAACAACGTTCGCAGAATGCATCACGACGCTTAGCTATTTTAGGAGGATCGGGTTAGGAAATGCTGAAATTTGAGATGGGCCTTAAGCCCATATAGAAATTTCTGAAAAATCTCTAAGGGCCCATGTGGGTTATTGGAACTAGGTGGAGGTGGGAAGTTTAGTTCCACCCCGGAAGTGGAAGAGGAGTTGGACCTCCTTATAATGGTGGCTCTTCTACATGCTATTGGAGCTTGAGAAGAGAAGAGGCCCTCGCGCGCTCCTCCTATGCCGCCCGCCTCGTCATGACGCGTCGCGCCGCGCCGCGCTGTGGGTTGCGGGAATGAGTCGAGCCGATCTCACACCTACGTGCTTCTTTGCCAGTCACTAACGGAGAGTTTCTGACAGCTGGGCCATGATCTGAGACATTGGATCGTGGGCTGTCACGGACTCGGACGTGGGTCGAGCCCACTGAGTGAGTCCTGGATTAAGGGTTCCTTAGACAACCGGACTATATGCATATGCCAGACTGTTGGACTATGAAGATACAAGATAGAAGACTTCGTCCCGTGTCCGGATGGGACTCTCCTTTGTGTGGAAGGCAAGCTTGGCAGTTAGGATATGAAGATTCCTTTCTCTATAACTGACTCTGTGTAACCCTAGCCCCCTCCGGTGTCCATATAAACCGGTGGCGGTGGATTAAGGGGTTCTCTGTAACCCACGTCCCTCCACGCGGCTGCGCCTATATAAGTGTGTGGTGTCTCCTAACCCTAGGCGCCACAATCAGATCACATCTGCTCCACGTGAACCGCCCACCGTCGTTCCTTTGCTGCTGCTGCCGCCGGTGACTCCATCCCGTCTGCTGCGTACACGGTCGATGGGAGAGCAGGTCTCCGAAACCCCGTCACTCCGGTTCCTATACAGGAGAGAGACGAATAGGTTTTTTGGAAGCGACTACGCGACTGCTCGTTGTTCGTCTACTTCCTCTATGTCTGCGCATCTTCATCATCACCATGTCGCAGTCCGACGCCGACAGTCTTGCTGCCGAGAAACTTGAAGCTGACAAGAAGGCCGCCGAGGACGCTGCTACAACCACCGCCGCGGCGGCCTCTGCATGGCCTACTGGAGGGTATAACTCGTTTATCCTGCTCCTATTGTTTTCTGTTTTAGCCATGCTAGCGTTATACGTAGATCTTTCTGCAATTAGCGTAGTATGTCCTTGCTTCATTGAATGTCAATATGCGTTTATTTGTGTCAATGCCATGCTAGTTGTATACTTGTGGATTAAATTAATTGAAAAATTGCCTATTTACTTAGCAATCCAAAAACCTATTATGTGTAGGAATTTTTCGGCAAGTGACTTTGCCGCAGCACTGAAACCGGATAAGTTTACCGGTACATATTTTAAGCATTGGCAGACAAAGACCACTTTATGGCTCACGGCTATGAACGTGTTCTGGGTCACCGGTGTGTCCACAGGAACGATTGCTCCTGAACAGGAGACGGCACTCAGGGAGGCAACCACTGTGTTTCTCGGAGCAGTTCTTAGCGTGATTGGAGATAAATTGGTCGACGCATATTTACATGTGCATGTCGCCAAGGACTTGTGGGAGGCGCTCGAATCTAAGTTCGGGGCCGCCGATGTAGGGAGCGAGATGTATATTATAGAGAAGTTCCACGATTACAAGATGGATGAGAATCGTCCTGTACTAGAGCAGGCTCATGAGATAATATGCATTGTTAAGGAGCTTGAGCTTCTGAAGTGCGAGTTACCGGGCAAGTTTGTCGCGGGCTGCATAATCGCTAAGCTCCCTAATTCCTGGAGGAACTTTGCCACCACTTTGAAACATCAGAGGCGTGAATTCTCTGTGGAGGATGTCATTGGACATCTGAGTGTTCAACAGAATTCGAGGGCAAAGGACTCGCACGGAAAAGGGGGCGAAGGGACTTCTGTTGCCAACATGGTGAAGCAGAGGAACTTCAACTCCCACAAGTTCAAGGGAAAGAACAGTGTCCAATAGAATACCGACTTCAAGAAGAAGGGTAAGAAGAGACCTTCAAGAAGAACAAGAAGGATGAGGGTTGCTTTACTTTTGGTTCGGTTGAACATTGGGCCAACAAGTGCCCAAACAATTTTAAGAAGTCAGTACAGGACTCCAAGTCCGTCAACATGATTATGGGCAACAATGAGAATGGTGCATCTGGGTACGGTAATTTATTTACTGTTTTTTCAATGTTTCAGTCTACCGATTTGTGGGTGGATACAGGTGCAGGTGTTCATGTGTGTGTTGACACTTCATTGTTCTCTTCTTACCAAGTCACAGGCCACGGGTCTGTATTGATGGGGAATGGCGCGAGTGCTTCCGTTCATGGTGTTGGCACGGTCGATCTGAAGTTTACTTCGGGAAGGATCGTGCAGCTGAAGAACGTGCAGCATGTCCCCGCCATCAAGAAGAACCTCGTTAGTGGCTCCCTTCTATGTAGAGAAGAGTTTAAGTTGGTATTCGAGTCTAATAAATTAGTTGTTACTAATTATGGACTATTTGTTGGAAAAGGTTATGAGAGCGGAGGGATGTTCCGCCTTTCCCTTGCAGATTTCTGTAATAAAGTCGTGAACCATATTCATTCGAGTGTTAATGAATCTGAAGTTTGGCATTCACGTCTTTGTCACATAAGTTTCGGTGTTATGACGCGGCTAGCTAAGTTGGATTTAACCCCGAGTTTCACTTTAGCCAAAGGTTCTAAGTGCCTTTCATGTGTGCAAGCTAAGAAACCTCGCCAGCCTCACAAGGTTGCGGAGGAGAGACACTTGGCACCATTAGAACTCATAAATTCTGATCTTTGTGAGATGAATGGTGTGTTGACTGAAGGTGGAAAGAAATACTTCATGAAAATGATAGATGATTCCACTAGATATTGCTATGTACATTTGTTAAATACTGAAGATGAGGCTCTACACTACTTTAAAATCTATAAGGCAGAAGTTGAGAATCAACTTGAAAATAAAATTAAACAAGTCCGGTCAGATCGTGGTGGAGATTACTTCTCAAGTGAGTTTGATTCCTTTTGTGCGGAACACGGAATTATTCATGAGAGGACGCCTCCCTATTCTCCCCAGTCCAACGGGGTTTTCGAGCAGAAAAACCATACTCTACTGATCTGGTTAACGCCATGTTAGATACATCGGGTTTATCCAAGGCATGGTGGGGGGAGGCTATATTGACGGCATGTCATGTCCTGAATAAAGTTCCGACAAAGGATAATGAGATCACTCCCTATGAGAAATGGGCAAAGAGAAGAACAACACTCTCGTACTTGCGTACTTGGGGCTGTTTGGCGAAAGTCAACATGCCGATCCCTAAAAAGCGTAAGCTTGGTCCCAAGACTATGGACTGCGTTAATTTGGGCTACGCTAAGAACAACGTTGGCTATAGATTTCTAGTAGTGAAATCTGAGGTACATGACCAGAAGGTCGGTACAATTATGGAGTCTAAGGATGCTACATTCTTTGAGGATATTTTTCCTATGAGAGATATGCAAAGCACTTCTAGACAGGAATCTGAGGAGACTCCTGAGCCTGCCATTCCTATGGAATATTATGAACGAACACATGATGAAAATCCTGAGGAGGATGACAAGGAAACCCTTGGTAGGGGCAAGAGGCAAAGGACTGCAAAGACCTTTGGTGATGATTTCTTCGCGTACCTCGTGGATGATACTCCCACTTCTATTTCAGAAGCGTATGCCTCTCTAGAAGCAGACTACTAGAAGGATGCGGTCCGTAGCGAGATGGATTCCATCATGGCTAACAGGACATGGGAGATCACTGAGCATCCCTATGGTTGCAAACCATTGGGATGTAAGTGGGTGTTCAAGAAGAAGCTTCGGGCCGATGGTACGATTGAAAAGTACAAGGCTAGGCTTGTGGCCAAGGGCTATGACCAGAAAGAAGAGGAAGATTTCTTCCATACTTATTCACCTGTGGCTAGACTGACCACCATTCGAGTATTACTCTCGTTGGCGGCCTCGCACGGTCTTCTCGTCCACCATATGGATGTTAAGACGGCTTTTCTGAATGGAGAGCTAAACAAGGAAATCTACATGCAACAACCAGATGGCTTTGTGATAGATGGTTAGGAAAGAAAGGTGTGTAGGTTGCTGAAATCTTTATATGGCCTGAAGCAAGCACCTAAGCAATGGCATGATAAGTTTAATACGACTCTAACATCTGTTGGCTTCATTGTTAATGAAGTTGACAAATGTGTATACTATCGCCATGGCGGGGGCGAAGGAGTCATAATGTGCTTGTATGTTGATGACATACTGATATTCGGAACCAACCTCAAAGTCATTGAGGAGGTTAAGTCATTTCTGTCTCAGAACTTTGAGATGAAGGACCTTGGTGTGGCTGATGTTATCTTGAACATCAAGCTGCTGAGAGATAATGAGGGTGGGATCACAGTTCTGCAATCCCATTATGTTGAGAAGGTGTTGAGCCGTTTTGGATATTCGGACTACAAACCATCTAAAACACCATATGCTCCTAGTGTGTTGGTCCGAAAGTTCGAAGGCACAGCTAAGGAACAACTGAGATACTCTCAAATCATTGGTTCACTCATGTACCTAGCAAGCGCAACGAGGCTTGACATCGCGTTTGCTGTGAGCAAACTGAGCCGGTTTGTTTCCAATCCGGGTGATGTACATCGGCATGCTATTGAGAGAGTTATGCACTATCTGAAAGGTACTATGAACTACGAACTTCACTATACCGGACACCCGTCGATACTTGAAGGGTATAGTGATGCGAATTGGATCTCTGATACTGATGAGATGAAGGCCACAACTCGGTATATGCTTACTCTTGGAGGTGGCGCTGTTTCCTGGAAGTCTTGCAAGCAAACGATCTTAACGAGATCAATGACGGAAGCAGAATTAACAGCATTAGACACATCTGGTGTCGAAGCAGGATGGCTTCGTGATCTTTTGATGGACTTGCCATTGGTTGATAAACCGGTTCCAGCTATCCTTATGAACTGTGACAATCAGACTGTCATCACCAAGGTGAAGATTTCAAAGGACAACATGAAGTCCAACAAACACATAAGAATGAGATTAAAAGCTATCAGAAAATTAAGAAACTCCGGAGTGATAGCGTTGGAGTATGTCCATATGGCTAAGAATCTGGCAGATCCCTTTACAAAAGGGCTATCACGTGTTGTGATAGATATTGCATCAAGGGAGATGGGTATGAGACCCACATGAGTTGCCATGGTGGTAACCCAACCTATGTGATCGGAGATCCCGTGAAGTAGGACCTGGGAAAACAAGCCAGTGGAGAAATGATGAGAGTACATATATTAACCCACTCTGTTGGAGATGCAATACTCTCAATAATGTATGGAAGGGTGACTATTGTCTTAATGTGTTCCGAGGCGTATGTAGGCAAGATGCTATCCTACAGAGCGATCTTTGGAGGAACACACCTATATGAGCCTGACAGCTGGTCACAGTCTATGAGATTGGGATGATCTCTAGTAAGCTCATGAATAGGCCAAGAGTGTGACTTATATGCTCCACCCGAGGGGTCAGCCTTCGGCAGCCTATTACTAGTAAGACATGTGGTGAAGCTTCTTTACGCCAAATTGACAATTCAAGGCATAGTCCATTGTTTAGTTGTGAAGGAGTGCAGCTACTTGCTCTAGGTGAAGCTCAACCTTAACAGGTCTTCACTGAAACACTAATATATCGAAACAGCAATTGGAAAAGAGGACACAATGGACCCTCGAGATCTGGTGGGGGATTGTTGAAATTTGAGATGGGCCTTAAGCCCATATAGAAATTTCTGAAAAATCTCTAAGGGCCCATGTGGGTTATTGGCACTAGGTGGAGGTGGGAAGTTTAGTCCCACCCCGGGAGTGGAAGAGGAGTTAGACCTCCTTATAAGGGTGCCTCTTCTACATGCTATTGAAGCTTGAGAAGAGAAGAGGCCCTCGCGCGCTCCTCCGCCGCCGCCCGCCTCCCCACGCCTCGCCTCGCCTCGTCACGACGCGTCGCGCCGCGGGTTGTAGGTTGCGGGAATGAGCCGAGCCGAGCTCACACCTACGTCGGATCATGGGTTGTCACTAACGTAGACTTTCTGACAGCTGGGCCACGATCTGAGACGTTGGATCATGGGTTGACACGGACTCGGACGTGGGTCGAGCCCACGTCTCTCCACGCGGCTGCGCCTATATAAGTGTGCAGTGTCTCCTAACCCTAGGCACCATGATCAGATCACATCTGCTCCACGCGAACCGCCCACCGTCATTCCTTTGCTGCTGCTGTCGCTGGTGACTCCATCCCGTCCGCTACGTACACGGTCGACGGGAGAGCAGGTCTCCGAAAGCCCGTCTCTCCGGTTCCTGTACGGGAGAGAGGCGAATAGGTTTTTGGGAAGCGACTACGCGACTGCTTGCTGTTTGTCTACTTCCTCTACGTCTGCACGTCTTCATCATCACCATGTCGCAGTCCGACGCCGACCGTCTCGCTGCCGAGAAATTTGAAGCTAACAAGAAGGCCGCCGAGGACGCTGTTGCCGCCACCACCGCCGCAGCCTCTGCATGGCCTACTGGAGGGTATAACTCGTTTATCCTGCTCCTATTGTTTTCTGTTTTATCCATGCTAGCGTTATACGTAGATCTTTCCGCAATTAGCGTAGTATGTGCTTGCTTGATTGAATGTTAGTATGCATTTATTTGTGTCAATGCCATATTAGTTATAGGGTCCGAATAACTGCCACATGTGTGGCATGGACGGGAACCCGCCCGCACGCCTCGTGTGGCATGGACGGGAACCGGCCCGCACGACCACGTCCGCGCGCACAAAACCACGGCCCGCACGTCCGGTGCGTGGCAACCCCGCCCGCACTGCCCCGTCCGGGCCACACGACCCGCTGCCCGCACGACCCAGCCGTTCCCGTCCTCCGCGCGATCGCCTCTCTCGACTGCCCCCATCGTCCCCCACCTCTCGAACCCCTACCTCCATCGCCGGCCTTCTCTGGTTGCCATGGCAACCAGAGCAGATCCGTAGGGCAAACCCACCGCAAACCACACCCCAACCCTCCCCACCCCCAGCCCCCCACTCCAACCCAGCCCTTCACAGACGATCACCTAAAATCAGGTGAAAATCTCCCTATCTCATCCTTCTCATCCTTCAGGCTGAAAATCTCCCCGATCTTGTACTGGATCCATGCTATAGGGGGGTGGCAACACCAGTAGTTCTGAGATCCAGTAGTTTTGTGATCTACGTGTTGATATTAACTTAAGTTCCTAGTTTAATTGACGCAGGTAGTTGCGTATGAAATGGATGAGTAGGAATCCCTAAAAAGGACAGGAAGGACAATTTTTGGAATGAAGGGGTTGGGAAAACTTAATTGCCACTTGTGTATAACGATAGTTGCCACCTTTCATTGTCAGTAGCTGCCACCTATTTTGACCTGTTGCTTGCCATCCCTATCTTCTATGTGCAAGCAGCAGAAGAATACAATTCTTGTGGATTGTTGATGCCTTCTTGTTCATGCAGTGATTGAGAGCACATCGGAAAGAAGCGAGACACGGAAAGAATGAATCACGAAGATGGCGCTGATGCTTGGGGTTCTCAAAGGCCAGAAACGCCCCCTTGGGATGCATCAGAGTATAGTCAACTCATCTCTGCAGGGCCGTTGCTGCCACTACTAGAACAGTATGCAGGCGTAGGTATGATGCGTGATAACAAAAGAAGAGAACAGTTGCCATCTTCGCAACGATGAAGATGACATTCTACTTATGTCGTACACTCTCATTTTTTCGCAGGTTCTTATGACCAAAACACTCTTAGGGGGCCCTCGTGGCAAGTTCAGTCACAAGGCGCTAACACTAACAAATGTGCGGGCAGCCAACTTCAACTAGCTAGTATGGCTAATCAAGGTAATGCAAAACGAAAAAAGAGCACATACTGCTGTGGACATGAAAAATGAACATGCAAAAAACTGGCAAAAGGACTCATGAGTTATCACGGGTGAAAATGCAGAGCGTTCATGCAGCACGTGGCATCAGGCAGCACCCATGTACCTGCCATCAACGTCATACACAGGTGAGTCCATGAAAAAAGTGAAGTTGCGGATGCTCAATTAGCAGAAGGAGCATAGTTGACATCTACAATTGCCATGAATGGACATCTACAATTGCCATGAATTAAAAACTACACTTGTCATCCCTGGACAACTGTTGTTGCCATCCATAGACACCTGCAGTTGCCATGGAGGAACAACTATAGTTGCCATGCCAGTGCAACTATAGTTGCCATGCCATGGCAACTGCAGTTGCCATGAAGGAACAACTGCGGTTGGCATACCGATGCAACTACAGTTGCCATGCCAGTAAAACTGCAGTTGCCACATCAGGGGCAACTGCAGATGCCGTGCTAGCACAAACTGCATTTGCCATGAATTGACCAACCACTACTATGCTTACAGGTTATTACGCTGGTGGTAACCCGGCAAACGTCTCGTGGCAAGCTTCACAAACTGGAGGTGGAGAACGTCATTTTGGTGTCACAGACCACACAAGATGGTCAAATGCAGCACAACAAGGTAAGGAGAAAAACTGAACCACAAAAACAGCACTACATTTGTTATTTGTAGTTATTTGTAGGCAAAACAGTAGTTGACATGTTTGTTGAACAGTAGCTGCCATGACTGGACAGCTACAGCTGCCATACATGTCCACGCGCCCTCACGGCTTGCTGTTTGAAATGATGTCATGCCAAATCACTCGAAGATGGTGTGATCCGTTGCGATACACATGTTATTCAAACAAAAATCTTAATCTCGTACCTGTTTTTTTTATTACAGGGCCTACAACTACAGTGAACAGCGGCGCGGGGACATCTACTGCGGGGAGCTCTAAGCGCACGGAAGACGCGTTCCACCAGCCAGCAGACAATCATGCCGCAAACAATTTTGAGTCAGAGTCGGGAATGGCAATCATTCAGCAATGCCGACAAGCACCCCTTTGAACACAAGCACTGCCAACACTCAAGTAGATGGAACCGCCGCCGATACTGAAGTGAATGATGAAACTGACGACGACGCACAAGGGGATGAAGATGGTGGGCAATCAGAGATCATGGTACCTCAGCCACCGTACATTGGGCAGAGATTTGAATCGTTCGAAGAAGCAAAGGAATACTACCAGACATATGCAAAGTTCCATGGATTTGCGGTCAACACCAAGTACCATAGAAAAATTAAGAAAACTAACGAGTACAGCAGAGGTGAGATGAGGTGCCACAAGGCACGGAGGAACAAGAAGGGGAAAGGTGTTGTGCCTGTCGTTCCGGAATGAAAGAGAGGTATCATTCTCAAGACTGAGTACCCCGTCCGGTGTAAGCTAAACATAGATGGAGGACAGTGGGTGGTCAATGAGTATTTTGACGAGCACAACCACCAACTCATAAAGAAGTTCGACCTGGTAAAATTTCTGACCGCCCACACAGGGTTCACCCCCGTCGAAAGGCAATTCGTAAAGCTGCTACATGATTGTAACGTCGGTCCATCAAGAATGGTACAGATACTATCTCTCATCCACAGCAAAAAGGGGAAACTGAGTAGCATGCCGTACATACCAGCTGACGTCACAAACCTACAGGCCAAGTACCATAGAGAGAGCAAGTTGGCAGACATAGAGGCCACAATTGCCTACTTCGATGAGAAAGCGAAGGAAGATCCAGATTTCTTCTACAGGATAAGGTTGGACGATGAGGACCGTGTCAGGAACATGTATTGGGTGGATGGTGCTGCAAGGAGAGCCTACAAACATTTCTAAGATTGCATTTCATTCGACGCGACGTACCTCACCAATATGTACAAGATGACATGCGCTCCGTTCATAGGAATAAATAACCAAAATCAGTCGTTGCAGTTCAGCTGCTGGCTCGTCCGAAACAAAGACACGGATGGGTACGTTTGGCTGTTCAAGACCTTCTTGGAGTGCATGGATGGACTTGCTCCGATGAACATAATAACAGACCAAGATTTCAGCATGCGTGCAGGCATAGAGGAGGTCTTTCCGTTGGCAGTGCACAGACACTACAGGTGGCACATTATAAAGAAGGCTGAGGAGACGCTAGGACCGTTCTTTGCTGACCTTCCAGAGCTGCACAAGGCATTCGAGCTGTGCGTGGACCACAGCTTGACGGTGAAGGAGTTTGAAAGGAGCTGCATGGCCATGATTGAAACACATCAAGTCCAAGACAACGAGACGCTTGCTAACCTGTGCGAGAAGCGAATGTACTGGGTGCCGGCCTACTTCATGCAGTGCTTCTTCCCATTTCTGCAGACTACGCAGCGCAGCGAGGGGTTCAATACTGTTTTGAAGCGGTACGTCAGCCCTGGAAACTCATTGCTACAGTTTGCCAAGCAGTACACAACTTTGCAACAAAAAATTCTGGGATCTGAGCTACAGCAAGAAGCAACCACAGCACTAAAGCAGCCAAAATTGCTAATGTATTTACCGATGGAGAGGCAAATGAGCAAGATATACACCAACAAGATCTTTAACAAGTAAGTCAGTTGCGTTACAGTCTTATTTGCAGAAAAAGCACATAGGCAGTAGGTGCCTTATAGAGTGCAATGCAGTTGCCATGATATTATGCAGTTGCCATGTTTAATGAAATACTGTTTGCCATGCTTACTCAGCTGCAGTTGCCATGTTCAATAAAAATTCTGTTTTGCCATGCTTGCTCGGGTGCATTTTCCTTGTTGAATGAAGTGCAGTTTCCATGTTTAATGCACTGTGCTTCCATTGGGGCATGTTGGCATGCAACTGCCAATGTCAACTGGAAAAATGTTATATTGGCGACACATATGCTGAAATGCAGTTGCCATGTTTAATAAAGTGAATCTGCCATGTTTTTTGAAATGCAACTGCCATGTTTAGCCAACTGTAGATGCCATGTTTAAATAAAAGGGCAGTTGCCATGTTTTATGCAATGTGCTTCCATTGGGGAATGTTGGTGTGGAAAATGACGATGTCCAGTTGAAAATGTACTACAATTGCCATGTCTAGTGTGCTCCAGTTGCCATGTCTAGTGTGCTGCATTTTCCATGTCTAGTGTACTGCATTTGCCATGTCTAGTGTACTGCATTTGCCATGTTCAACGTACTATATTTGCCATGTTCAATGAACTATGTTTGCCATGTTCAATCAAAAATGTATTTCTATTTACATGACAACATAAGGTGGTACAAGAAAAAAGCACGATAGTTTAACAGAAAATACACAAAACTTGCAAATTCCAGGAAGAAATAAAGTGTGCCAGCATGTTCACGGCTTTCCAGGTGGACGAACATACGTTCAAGGTGTGTTCTATTTTGGGCATGTCAGATTCAGAACCTGAAGACCCGGACAAAGGAAGGAACTACTTCGTCAAAGCCTCGATAGGCGAAGGCGAGTACTACTGCCAATGCTGCAAGTTTGAACGGGACGGCATTATGTGTTGTCACATACTAAAAGTAATGGACATGAACATTGTGACACGGATGCCCCGCCATTTCATAAGGCGGCGATGAACTTGGGACGCTGACGACGTGTTGGCACCACAGACAACACACGCAGTTCTGGCTGTGCATGACGAGAGACCTGAGTCAACCGTGGAAGCCGTGAGGCACGTTGTGCTGACAAAGAACTATGCTGAGCTAATTGATGAAGCGTGCAAGAGTGATGAGACAGCGAGAGTCGCGGAAAAACACAGGAAGGCACTGAAAAGAGAGCTTGATGAGATCAAGAAGAGGAAAGCTGAGGAAGCCTTACACCGGTTCCCCCGCACATCAAGTGTGCCTTCATCCACGGGGCCATCATCTGAAAACTCGGAGATAGGATCTGGAACAGCAAGCACGCAGACCCAGGTCAGGAACCCACCCCGTTCCATCACAAAGGGTCGTCCAAGAGAGATAAGGTACAAGTCAGGATTGGAGATTCAAGCAAAACACAAGAAAACGAAGAAAGGGGTGGGCAATCCATGAGCAAAAATTGGGGCGACGTGACTTGGTCCTTGTGGACATTTTGTTTTGTACCCTAGATGATGAGAATATTTTTTTAAGATTGCGAGAATGACTCTTGAGGGGCATCGGAAGTGGAAGGAAAATTCATTGAGTGGATAAATGCAGTTGCCATGTTATGGGTACTTAATCTGCCATGTTATGTGTAGTTAATCTGCCATGTTATGTGTAGTTAGTCTGCCATGCTATTTTATACTAAATATGCCATGCTATTTTATACTAAATATGCCATGCTAGTTGTACTGCATCTGCAATTTCAGTTGTACTGGATCTGCCATGTTAGTTGTACTGTATCTGCCATGTTAATTATGCTGGATCTCCCATGTTGTTTGTACTGTATCTGCCATGTTAGTTGTACTGAAAATATGCCACGGTATTTGTAATGACTCTGCATGGCATATATTTCCATGACAATACGACGCGGTTTATAGACACATAGTGTATTGTGTGCAATGTATAGGAAACAAGTTGGAAAAGGCGTAACGTGCATAAACCGCAACAAAGGTTGTGGCTACATGATCAAACCTACCATGCTAGCCAGTGAAGTTAGTGATGAAATAGAAGAAGCAAGACGTCCAAATGAACAACGACAATGACATTCGCTAACCATGTCTGATGAAATACATTTGCCATGTTTTAAAACATCATGACGCATTCGAAACAGCAAACGGGTGATACAAACAATGAAACCATAGTAATAATGATAAACATAAAAAACATATCTGCTGTCACGCCTAAGTAGGTTCACATCCACACATATATTACAGAAACTATTCAAATGTCGCTCACACACCACCACTACATAGTAGCCTACGCGGGGTTGCAGTCATAACATAGCACACGAACATAGTTTTTGACGAGAACAAAAGAGATAGTACCTTACATTCCTCGGCAACAGAATGTAAGGTATGCGTCCGGTGTGTATCGCCGCATGATCACTTGTACCTCTTGATGACTTTCTTGACAGCTTCCTCCACAAACTCGCGTGCTCCGGACCGCTTGTTGAAATCTTCATTCGTCAACCAGTTCCATGTGTGGATTTTCCGGAGCTCAATGACCGTTGCAGTTGTGATAGCGGGGACAATTCTGCCTTCCCACTTTGCAAAGTATTCCAGCGCGTGAAAGCCACAGTCCGTCCTGCATGAGAAAAAGAGTCAGGTGAACACGCAAAAAGGACAGACGTAGCAAAAGATAGACTTCAATTCAGATGTGGCAACAAAAGAGGGGTTGGATTGATGTAAATGGCACATGAAGGAGGGGGTTAAGAAATTACGTGTTCCCTTGCTTCGTAGTCGCCACATACTCAGTCGGGAAATGCCTGATCTGCATCTTTGAATGTTCGTAGTGACGGTTCCATGTCTCTTTGAGGTTGTTGATGAAGAATTCGGCATGCGTAGTAAGGTCTGCATCAGCTTCCGAACGGATTGAATCGAGCACCTCAAAACATTGGTTCTTTAGGTCAAGACAGATGGCATAGTGGTGACCACACTTGTCTTGTTGGTCATGTGGTGCAAGCTCCTGGAACATGGGGAACATGACCTGCATTTAAAAGTGAAGAAATGAGAAGCAGAGTTCACATAAAGAACAGCAGAGGGACAAAAAAATTAGAATCACGTAGAATGTTTGGTTATGGGTGGGGATAGTTGAAAGAAAGTTGCCGTCCATGTATGAACAAAATGTGTCGTGTATTTTACTATCAAGTTGCCACATAGTTTGCACGGGATGCAAAAGTCAAGATGACAGTGTGCACGGTAGCTGTTGCCACATGAAAACATCTGCCACATAAACACAAGTGCAGATGATGGCAAAAAACCACACCATGTGAAAAAACAGTGCAGAAAGGGGAGGAGTACTCACATATTTCTTCAGTGTGAGCTTGAATTCACCGAGGTTGAGCAAAATTCTTCCTCGGGATTTTGTGGTGGAAGTCACCATCCCATATTTTGCAGGTCACACTATAATGCATGATTATCTTGTCGGCACACACATCCATATGATTGTTGATGTAGTCGATCCCGCATGCAACTGCATTCGTCGACATTTTACCGTTTGGCCTCACGGACTCGGCAAGATCACCCAGGTCGACGTATGTCGCTCCGCATTGAATGACTTTGGTTCTGTCCAAACATGAGCTGTATGAAAATGATATAACATGGAAGGATCATGCCTACTAAGTAAAAAATATATGAAAGAACTAAAACGTAAGCGGATCGTGTATAGGAAGTACGAAGAAGATGAATGGTAAAAAAGGAGCAAAGCAAAATGAGATATTATGGGGTGTGGTCATTTACGCTTTCAGCTCCTTCATGTGCTTGCTGCTGGCCCTCGCATTTCCAAACCGCTTGACGATATCGTACAGTTGGGTCTGTTCCTTAGTGGCCCTGAATTCGGGCTCGTAGTCTTCCGCAGGAGGTGGGTGAACTACCCTCTGCTGCCTCACAGAACTAGGAGTGGCACTCCTAATGGTATCCTCAGATACCGTATCTGCAGGCACGTTGGAACTTGATTGCCCTTGCCCTCGTGAGGACCTCCTATGCAATGTTGCCTCCTCGATCATGCGGTAAGCTTCGTCAAGTGACGGTGAAATCTCCTCAGGGGTGGCTGCAATGATAAAAAAATAAAAAGTGTGTTAGGATACCTAGAAAATCAAAAACAGATGGATTGTGAGGAGATAGGGTGCATGATGTGAGATTGTAGGCAGAAAAAGTGGAGCAGTTGCCATGTGTGGTCCAACTACAGTGGCCATGTCATGGCAACTACAATTGCCATGTAGTTGCACTGTAGTTACCATCTAGTTGGACTGTAGTTGCCATATCACAGCAACTACAGTTGCCATGTTGTGTCAGCTGCACTTTCCTTGTGATTGCCGTATGAAAAAATGCAGCATGGAAACAAAAAATGCAGTTGACATGGTGTGGCAAATCCAGTTGCCATGTGTAATGCACTGTATTTGCCATGTGACAGCAACTACAATTGCCATGTTGAATCAACTTCAGTTGCTACGTGGTTGCCCAAATGTTAAATGCAGCATGGCAGCAAAAAAATGTATGTGACATGGTGCATCAAATCTAGTTGCCATGTCATCACATGTCAGTTGCCATCACAAGTGAGAACCCCCCAGCTTTCTTGACAATCTTCTTGTTTGGGCTGTAGGGGACACCGACATTGACTGGGAGCCTGGAAGTGCGCAGATTTATGCTGGGGATTTCCAATGCGGGTAAAGGCGAAGTCTGCTCCGGGTGTTCACCTGCGTCACTCGTGCCCGGCTTGACACCTGCATCAGTTGTGCTCCGGTCTTCCGGTTTCTCCATCACATTGCTTTTGGCAGGTGGCGGGAACAGTGTGGACGCAGGAACATAACCAGACTCGTCTCTCCTGCTCCTAGCTACAGCCGATGCGTTGGGTATGTCTGTTGGTTGCTTGCGAGGGCTACGGTGCCTAGGTGGAAGACCAGCACGCGAAACAGTCGCCTTAGCAGTATCTGCACCGACAGGAGCTGGAGCTGTTGTGCCAGGACTCTCACCTGTAGATGGCATATCCTTGTGAACTGCCGCCTCGGCCGCTTCTGTCGTGGACACAGGAGTGCCACCACGCACGCGCTTGGAATCAGTGTCAGATGAGCGGGAATCTTCCTTGCTTAGGTTCGTCTCGGGAGCGTCCACTTCAACGCTTGCTGATGGGGTGGCATGGCTCACAGCAGCATCCTTCATTGCCAGTAGAGTTGGCAATATTCCAGCTGTCCTGGCAGATACCGACTCGTCACTCCCCGATGTATGGATGCCTATTGTTCTAGCCTGCACATCTGCAGCCGGCGGAGATGGTCGGCCACTTGCATCAGAGTTGGTGGGAGCGATCAACGGTGCAGCAGCAGTATTGTCGCCTGGTGCCTCATGTACATCTGAGTTGCCCCCTGTTGACAACTTTGAATGTAGGCGTTCGAGCGGGTCCTTACTGATATGCTTGTCCCCGCGCATAGTGGTCTTCTTCACCCTGCAAAAAAAGCACATGAAAAAGGTATTGAAAAATGAACAAAAATATGTTTGCCATGGTAGAAATCTTTAAAAAATGAAAAACAAGTGGAAAAGCTGGTAGTTGCCATGTAAGGGGGACGTGAGTGGCCATGTGTCATAATTAGCAGTTGCCATCCAGCAGCAGTTGGGATGTTAGCCAACTTGAAAGAATGATAAGAATGTCTGATCTGCCATGAATGCAATTTCAAACCTAGGTGTGGGATGAGCTCACAAGCCAACGAAAAAAATGGCAGTTGCCATTAGGTACAGTAAGAGTTGCCATTTGGCTTAGATGCCAGTTGCCATGTAAAAACCAATATGAGTTGCCATACACTTTAAAATGAAGGAAGGAATCATTTGGAAAAACAGCAGTTGCCGCGTGGGGGACGATGACAGAAGACCATGTGACAAGCTAAACGGATGCATTGGAAAATCAAGAAAATATAGCGCTATGTCAATGAAAGCACATGGAGAAACCTACTTCTTGACTGGCTTCCTCAGGTCTGGCAACACGACAGGATCCCCGGTGTTGGTCGTCGTCGTACGAGGAGAAGACCTGGTGGAAGGGGTGTCACCAGCAATGGGGGCACCTTTGTTCAAGCAAGCAGAAACACGGTTTGGCGTTGGTGCCTGTTTCTTCGTAACTGCTCGTCCACCAGCGGTCGGCTCGCTGCACGTATGAGTTGGAGGAAAAAAAAGGTGGCAATTGTCAGACAACAAACTCATTACCGCGCTTGACAAAAAACAAGGCAAGAAATGGATGAGACTGTTCCAAGAAAATAGACACAGTAAAAAAATAAAATTAAAGTCGAACCTCCTCCTGGCAGCTACAGGATCGGTCCTAGACCTCTTGCCACGAGAACCCTGCCCACCATCTCCTGGAGCCCTCCCCCTCCTTGATGGCAACACCCCCTCGCCTCTCGCAGCCGTATGTTCTTTGACTTTCTCCGGTGGGGGGACATCTGTTGCATCCTTGTCCTTGTTACCACCTGCGCGAACTTCAGCATGTTCATCATCATCGGTGTCCTGTTGCACGTTCTCCATTTCATCATCGTCATCCTTGCTGAGGCCAGCATCTCCATCCAGATCATCTTGTGTGTCATCGGGCTCTTGTGAACTGTTGTAGTCATACCGGCCACGGCAACCGGTTGGCCGATGTGTACGTTCTGGGACAAATGAAGTGAACTGCCTCGCAACCGCGTCACTGTCAGAGCCACTGAGAGACGTCCACCCCTCAACCAACTTCCCGAGCAAGCCGTTCATTCTGGATGCAAACTGCCCAATTAGATGCTCAACAGGTGCCCTCGCATGTGCACGAAACAAGAAGCATCAACAACCACCCATATTGCAGTCACTTGCGCGACATCAATAAATAATCCACGGCAAACCATAGATGTACATATTTTGATTACCTCAGTAGGGCAAGACGGAGCTGAGTGCATGTCCATCCACTTTCCAAAGTTTTGAGGCCCCCCAAACACGCTGTAGTCTATAGCATGCTTGGCCATCAGCTAGAAAAGACAAAAAATAGCAAGGATGTAAGAGATAGAAGGTAAGTTTCAACACAAATGAAAAGAGTTCCCTTGTGGGGTGAAACATGGATACAATATGCAGACAGCCATGGATAACAAAAGGTGGTCATCCCTTATGAACCACGGACGGTTCCCTCATGTCAAATTTGTAAGCATGCCGTGTGGAGAGAGAAACCAAAGCTAACCTGCAGTTTTCCATATTTGGTATCAGTTACCCTGTCTGCGGCAAGCACAACCTTGACAGCATTGATAGTCCATGCAGAAACAGCAAACTTGTGCGTAGGCGGCGGGCCTCCTACCCCAGTGAAATCCACGGTGGACAGATCAAGACAGTCGACATACATGAGCTGATTTAAAACAATTTTACAAAGAAAGAAATATCAGTTGCCGTCATGGGTACTTTGTAGTTAAAAAACAAGATAATGTATGTTCCCATGATAATCAAGTTGATGTGCATGGAAAAGAATGGAATAAAAAAAGAAGTTGCCTTCTGTATGTGCTAGTTGCCATCATGGTGTGAAGGCAATTGCCATATTGCTAAGATGGCAGTTGCCATCATAGTCCGATAACAGTTGCCATACTAATATGATGGCAGTTGCCATATTGTCATTATAACAGTTGCCATATTGTCATTATGGCAGTTGCCATCTTGTTATGATCAGGTTGACATGCATGAATAAAAGTGTGTTATAAAACAGTGTTCACAGAAAGAACTGGTAAAAAATACCATTAAATGCAGTCGACAACCCTTTTGGTACATCTTGCTTGAGAATGCATCGTGGAGGAAGTCGGCAATAAACTTGCACCAATTCATGTTCTTCACATTTTTCAGATCCGCCTGCACCACACAAAATTTCAGGGCAAGAAGGTTGCCGCATCAGAAATCTAAAAATGGAAAAAACATCAAAAACACTGGCAGTCACTAACTTTACACATGACATCGGAGCCGAAAGATTGAAGGAAAATAAAGTAGTAAAGATGGATCATTCACCAGGATGGGGAAGCATTTGTTGCTTGGGCGAAGAGAGGTGGTCGGCGCGAAAACAGCTGAGATGAGGTACATGAGTAGCTTCATCTTGAAAACATCTCCATGCGTCGTCATGGCCTGCAGCGAATCTGCCACTGCAGACGTGTTCGGTATGGATTCCGACCCAGGAAACAAACGGGGGAACAGCGCTTCCTCGATCTCATTGTTGACCTCGTACGGGACTTTGATATGTCCACGAGGCACGCCCAGAGTGCAGAACACGGATTCCTCGTTCAACGGGAGTGTTCCACGTCCCGGAATCACGAACTCCCTGGAGGCGGGCTCGTAGATCTCAGCAAGCCAGTCGCATACAGGGTTGACAAGGTTCGTGCACCGGACAGCCATCATAGACTGCATACCCATCTCAGCAGCAGCCCCCTTCTGATCGTCGGTGAATTTGTCAGTCAACGCAGTCAGACGTTCTTGGGAGGCTCTGTTGCGAATACGTTTCTTCTTCTGCAAAAAATAGACAATAAGTGATCAGTTGTTGCCATGTTTTGCAATGTCATGAAATTTTAGTCCCTGTCAGACGAATGCAAGCTCGAGGTGTCAACTAGTAACATAAAGCAGGATTGAGGGGGGATGTGTGAACATTTACCTCATCACCCTCTTTTATCCGTCCAGTTGCCCGATTACGCTGTGGTGGATCCATGAAATCATCATCATCGTTTTGATGATCGCCACGAGCCATTCTGCTGAGATAGGGACAGACCAAATTGTCATGGTGGAAATGTAAATGCAAGAGGTAAGCAGTTGCCACCTTACAGAAAATATCAACTAGTGAATGCAGAAAAAATAACATATGTATGACATCTGACAGAATTGATATGCAAATTTGGTTGCCACATTATGCAGCCAGTTTGCCACACTGTCGTATCTGCAGAATGGCAACAAACAGTGTGTTCACATTCTATTTGCCACATGAATATACTATCCAAGTGGCAACAGGCACACTTGAAGTGCACATTAGTTGCCGTCCAGTGCAGTTGGCTGCTGAAACTGCATTGACTACAGATTGTGGCGACTATCACAATGTGGTAACTACCACAAATCATTCAGAAAAATTTGATGCCACAATGAAAAAGCATGTTAGTGGCTACTATCACAGTAATTCAGCAAATTCAGTTGCCACATGGAAGAGCGTGTGTGTGTGGCAACTATCACAGTCATTCAATAAAAAAAGTTGCCCCATACGAAAGCTTATATGTGGCAACTATCACAGTCATTTCAATAATTTGTTGCCGCAAAGGAAAACACGTTTGTGGAAACTATCACATTTGTTCAGGGAGTTAGTTGCCACACAATCATGATACTTAATCAAACCACCAAGTTCGCCTCATACTACAGTTTCAAAACCCAACTAACTAGATCTAGGGTTCAATGGCAACTACCGCGACCTCAAATTCACCCTCAAAGTTCACCCCCGAACTGACTGCAAACACAAATTCCAACCAATGCGCATCAAACAACCCGGGAGACACCTGCCCAATCCATAGGCAAGACTAGTGCGTGCCTCCGAACAAGCATAACCACACCGACGATGCCGCCGCCGCGGCGGCGACGAAACTGCCCAGTGCCACCAAAAACGGCTAGCAGACGACTTCGGCGCCGGCGGGAACGCCGACGCATCACAGAATCGCCTGAATCTCTACGAATCTCGATCGAGGAATCAAACAGGGAGGGAAGGGGGGAAATGCATGAAGGGGTTGCGAGAGTTGTAGCGAGCATTACCTTCAACCCGTAGGCGCTTCGGCGCAGCCGCTCCGTTCCGGCGAGCACCACCGACGGCCGCGAACACCGTCGATTCTTCCGCCTCCGCTGTCGCCTTCTCTCCTCGCCTTCTCCTCCAGTGGTTTGAAATGTGAGTGGGTTGTGCCAGTAACTGCGTGCGGCTGGGTAAATGGAACCGTGCGGGAGAGCGGGCAGAGGTGTGCGACGTGTTTGACGTCAACCGTGGTCGGAGCGTGGCGTGCGGGCGCATAGCGGTTCCACCGCTCGCCTCCGAGTGGCAACCGCTGACCGCGGGATGGCAACCAACGTGCGGACGACCCGACTCGCACACCGCACACGCGCCTCGTCCTACGTGGCGCAGAAAACCGGTCAGTTTGTTCCAAGATTCGTGCAAAGTTGTCAACGGAGATGCTTGCGTGTGGTCGGGATGGTGAACGCCCACACGTGTGGGCGTTAACATTTCCGTAGTTATATACTCGTGGATTAAATTAATCGAAAAATTGCAGGAAATGCTTAGTAGGAGATTGGATTGTACTGAATTGGATTGGATTGGACTGAAGCACTCACAAAGTCTATATCACCGCGATGATGGAGGCGGGCCGGGCAAATGATGCCCCAGAAAACAGTGTCAGTGAGCATGGCAGCACCTGCAGCTGTCAGTGGATAGATGCACGGTAATAGTACTAATAATAAGAAAAATAAAAGAATCGATTACACCCTATACACCATCCAATTTGCGAACCAAAGAATAATGAAATTGACGTGCACAAGAAAAATGCGGCAGAAAGCTCAAAAACAATCGAAACGCTAGAGAGCGGCCCAGAGAAAAGCTCTGGAGGCAAAGAACTACAGTTCAAGGCGCTTGGAGAAAAGGGGAGGTTCTTCCGGCGGCGCGGTTGGGCGATGGCTTTTCCGGTGGATCCGGTGGACAGGTAACTCTGATGCTTTCTTCTTGGGTGCCGGCTATGTCGATTCTGAAACCAAGGTGGCTTGAATTCACGTTGCCAATCTTCCCGGATGAAGCGGAGAGTATGCGGCGGAGAGTGGGGTACGGGATGGTGCAGATACCATCACAGGGCCGCCTGCGAATGGGTCGCGCGGAGCAGGGATGGCGGTGGCGGAGCCTCGGTTGGGAGATTCCGCGGGCAGCTTGGTGAAGGCTCCAACAGAGTACGGGGGGCCGTAGGGGCGGAGATCTACGGCGGGCCGGCGTACAGCGAGAGCGAGGCAGCTAGTGGATATGTCATGGAGGCAGATGCAGGGATCCGGCTCATCTACCGTGCAGCACGGTACTCTGCCGTGCCTTCTTCCTACCCAGGGGTACGCGCTGGTATCAGACCTGGCCAAACGGGCCGGCCCGGCACGGCCCGTGCTAATCGTGCCTGGCCCGGCATGGCCCGCCATGGCACGTTTAATAGCCGGGCCGTGCCGTGCGGGCCCAGGGGCGCTGCTCCTTGGCGCAGGCACGGCCTGATTAGTAAACGGGCCGGCCCGATGGCCCGTTTAGCACGCTGGGCTGCACATTTTCAGCCTGCTGGGCTGGTTTTTAGGCCTATTGGGCTGTATTTTAGGTATATATATATATATATATATATATATATATATATCTAAAAAATATATAAAAAAATTAAACGGGCCGTGCCGTGCCGGCCCGCGTGCCCAGGCTCCAGGCCCAGGCACGGCCCAAGGCGTGCCGCGTGCCGGGCATGGCCCGTTTAGCCCGTGCCGTGCCTGGCCCATGGCGGGCCGTGCCGGTGTGCTCGCGGGCCGCCCTGTTTAGCCCGGCCCGTTTGGCCAGCTATAGCTGGTATGGGCCAGAATATCCCCTAAAAAAAGAAGATATGGGTCAAAGTCCAACCAGCCTAGCAAATCTGATACATCATCACACACCGCTAAAAAAAACCTAATGCATCACACCCCTCATATTAACTAATTAACTATTACTTTTCTAATTCGCAAAAAAATATATTACTTTTCTGAAAAAGTAATTAACTATTATTATTTTCCCTAAAAAATATTATTATCTAAAAAACACCAATTTTGTATCTCGGTCATATATTATGCAGAGCGAATTTTGTATTTTATATTTTCCTTTTTATTACTTATTATTGTTTTATCGGTTGGATTGGTCCTTTTATTTTTATTTTTTGTGCCTTTTGTTTCTCCTCGCAACGTTCGTTGCTTGCGCAGCGGCCTACCAAAAAATAGACCGCTACTAGTTGTTTGGGCTAAATTTATTGAATAATCCTATTTGATAACCTCATATAATTCGTAAAAAGCCCGGATAATCTACATCCATCGGATATTATCGATACCGTATCCGCTACCATATCCGTCGAATATCCGGTTGACCAAAATCCATATCCGGGGGATTCATGTGGCCACAGTTACATGTCCATGGATTGCACGTAATTACAGTTGCACGTTAGTCGGGCGGGCATAAATGTGTTCACATGTTTCTCATAGGTGCTCATAAGGGCAGTGACGGGCATGCATCTGGTGTGCAACTGTAGTGTCACGTGGGCGACGAATATGCAACTCTAGTTACACAAGTAGCACGCAAAAAAGACAAAAAAAACATACTAATCAAACTGATTAAACAATAACAAATCAAAAATAGGAGAAAGAAAAATATTAAGTATTAAAAATCGCTCCGCGTAGAATATGACTCAGATTTAGCAAAACCATTTTTCTAATACGAGTTCATTTTCATTTAAGAATGTTGCTCATGTGTATTGCTACCTCCGTTCCAAATTTTTTGTCTTAGATTTGTCTAAATACAGATATATCAAATCATGTTTTAGTATTAGATATATCTATATCTAGACAAATCTAAGACAAGAATTTTGGGACAGAGGGAGTAAAAGTTAACATTTTATACAATAATAAGTAGGTAATTACTCTCGTTAATCTGTGCATAGATGAACGGCTGGGCTGGTTAGTTCTAATTTCTGATCCATAGGGCCAATACCAATGGGTACGCTGGGTAAGAAGGGACGGCAGAGTACCGTGCCGCTGGGCACGGTAGAGGATCCTCGTCCCAGATGCAGGGGATGGAGCCGTGGCTGGAGACCAGCTTGCTGTGGTTGAAGAGCGTGCCGGTAGTGAGGCTGCAGCATCCGCACAGTCGACGGGGAAAATCCATCCGCAAGCTCCATGGTGGACAAAAAGGTGGTAATAATTGATCCACACTTTTTGCTTCCAATTGTAGTTTGCCCCCCAAGGAGCATTAGAATTGGTCTCTTCGCCAAGTTAACGAAACAGTTCTAAAATCTACTCCCTCCGATGGATTGGAGGGAGTATATAATTAATCAACGATTACAATTTGACAACAATGTGTATGACGCACTTAGGTTCCAGCACACCTGCAAAAGCGGTTTGCGAGGAGCATTATTTTGATCGCTATATATATTGTCAGCGGTGGAATTGGTGTGGAAATTATTTGGGCCAAGGTGGATAGGGTAATGGTGAAGCATCTTTCGCGTAGGATTGAGGCATTCACGTTTTTACTGAATTTACAGGAGATCTGATATCGGTGAAGGCTGGAGTACAGACGCAGAGATCAGTGAAGAGGTTAGTGCAGGTGGGCCTGCAATTGCTTCTTTTCCCTTTCTAAAGAGTAGAGTGGTCACGAAATTTGTGAGCATGTTGCAGGTGCATGAAGGTAGTGATGGAGGGGTTAGTCAAGGGATCAGAGGGGACGAGTGTGCTTCGTGCTGGTGATGTGCATGAGAACCACCAGGGGATGTATATGGCGACGAAAATGTGAGAAGTTGGACCAAACAGTTACACATATCGGTTCTTCTCTGTGAGGCGCGGCACCTAAATCAGAGTGAGTATTTTGCAGGATCGGGTAGACAGGGCTGAGGACGACAAACGAGGCAATGCTGTTGGCTAGCAGGAGATAAAAGTTTTTTTTGTGTGTTGTTTGATAAGGTTAATTGTTTGGGAGTGTACTGAAGAAGTCGGAGTAACACGCCTGCTTGCTGATCGTAGGCAGAGAGACATGAGCAGGTGCCCTGTGTTGAGCTGCCGGAAGTGGTGGGGGAGCATGATCCCGAACGCAGACGAGCCGCCTGCTAGTATGCTGGAGGAGTACGAAGAATCTGGCGTGACATGGCACTGTGACGATGGATCCGAGGATGAAGACCAAGTGTCATCTTGCAAGCTGAAGCGTCGTCGCCTGTAAGACTTCGACGGGAGGTGTACTGTTACACAGTCCGTACACTTTTTTGTTGTTGTTGAGAATACGCAGTCCGTAGCTAGATATCGGTGATTAGAGCACCGGTAATAAGTAGTTATGGACTTATGGGTGGCCACAAGCCCACAACGGTTTTTTGTATGCTGGAATGGGCAAATGTCGGAATGATGTGTCGCTTTGGTGTGCAGATGAAAGCTGTGTGAAGATCCAAAATCGATGCTGGTTGACTAGTTCAGAATAGATGTAACCGGCATATATGCAGCATCTATCATTCTTAAGAAGTTGTTCCCCACTACTCCATATTCTCTCGTCATGCACACGGTTCGCATCATCTATGTGCCACGTCGGCGCCCGTTCTTCTGCTACATCTGCACGTCTCCTGCTGCGCGCGCACGGTTGAGTCAGATAAATCCAGTGCTCGCAGCGTTTTGCACCCTAGCTCCCCAGGGAATCCCAGCCCAATAGCTGGCATGCACATTTATTGTCTCCCTAATTAACTCCCCTCCGATTGATTTGCCATCAAGCTGGTTGTAATGGGAGTATCATAGCTAGTATCATGCATGCCAACTAGGCAACTTTGATGAGGTGGCATAGAATTAAATGAAGTAAGAGAGGGTTGAGTATCATATCATGATAATGTATTATAATAAATGCTACACTAATATGTGTCATACATTGCAATAAACAAAGTCATATATGATACTATCATATGATAATATGCATTAGAGAGGTAGTATCATAGACTAGTATCATATTGATGATACTAACTTGTGATACTAACATTACAACCAGCCTCAGTCTCTCTATCTTCTAAACTGATGTCTTTTCTTCTTCTCCACCAAATAAAAAGGGATACGCGCATACTGTTAGAATAAATCCGAAGCCACCGTTGATCATCCGAGGACCAAGCAATCACACGAGCACGACACCGAGATTTGTTAACGAGGTTCACCGATATGGCTACATCCCCGGGGCCTGACTATGGGCGCTCCTCCCCATGACACCGCTACAATACCGCACCCGGTCGCCCTGGACACCGGCACATACCGCCGGCTTCCCCTGCGTTTCGGTGCTATTATGTTGGCATAGGTTACATCGTGTGTCTACCCCCGCTATATAAGAGAGGCCTAGGATACAAGTGTCCTACTAGGACACGACTCCACATCCTATGTAACACGATACAACTACAAGTCCAACTGTAACCTACCTTGTACACTATATTCGACACAACTCTAACAAACTCCACCTTGGCGAATATTCTTCACCACCTTGAGTTCGTCCATGCGTCAAACTTCCATGCACATTGGACTTGAGTTTATTCCATGAGCACCGCTGCTACTCCAAAGACTCCATGTGACTCCACTTGCAACTTGTAGTCCCTTCTTTTCTTGACCACAGTCAACACCCGAGCAAAATTAAGTTCCTTGTTACTCTAGCTTGTGCTCCCAACTTCCAGAGTATCAGTCCAACGCCATCACACACTGATCGCTAACCTGCGTGAAAGTGAACAACTCACATATTGGGTGTCACACATAAGAGTTACCTAAACTCAACATCACCGCTCCTTTATTGACCGCCTGTCTGAAACTTGAAGGAAATTCACCATTGCTTGTAGTCATCCCGAGTCAAATTCGCAGTTGTCTCACCACATGTATGACCACCAGAGCCCTGGCCCGTCTCCATGTCCCGTGCGTACCGCACGTCTCGCCGCTATTACCGCGTCGAGCCTCCGCTGTCCCGGTCGTGTCTCAAGGGTCACGAAACCACACCACTCAACCCCATTGCAGAGTACCACCGATCATCACCGACTGATTACGAGTTTCACGCTTTCATCAGACCACTGGGCTCCAGTCCGAACTGCATGTCACTCGCTTTTTCCCATCCGCTGAATAGGCTTCGATTCTTTGGATCCTTACACCGTAGCCCCTCAATTCAGCTCCACCTTCAACATGACTCCATGGTAGATGATCAGT
Source organism: Triticum dicoccoides (assembly GCF_002162155.2). Classification (NCBI taxonomy): domain Eukaryota; kingdom Viridiplantae; phylum Streptophyta; class Magnoliopsida; order Poales; family Poaceae; genus Triticum; species Triticum dicoccoides. The sequence continues at coordinate 565,413,360 of NC_041387.1, read as the reverse complement.
CCACCACTGCGCCCCGTCGACTCCAAGCTCTCATGTGCACCGTCTTGAATCAACCCCGCGTCATAGTCTTGTCGAAGCCACACAAGCCCTCGAGGCCTGCGCCACGTGTTTCCACGCCCAGAAGTCGGTCACCATCAGCATCACGCCCTGTGTCATCGTCGCCGATCCCACCACCGTCTTCTGTACCAACCGACCTGCGTCGATCCCGTCAGACTGTCCAGGCCAACTGCCCTATGTGTCTGACCCGAGCCGACTTTTCTGACTGCAACCATCTACAACTCCACGCAGCCCTCATCATCCATCTTGACTGGTTGACATCTTGCAACGCCTTCAAGCATCCTTGATGTGTCAGCAAATTTTCACCGCTGTCTGTCATAACCCAAGGTTTTTAGTTCTGTCAAACTTCTCCACCTCAAACCTGGTATTCGCTGGCGCCAGATTCTTTGTATGACTAACCGTGGTGTAGCTCCTGACTCAATCCCAATGCTAGCTTGCTTTGTCCTCCTGATGGATTTCCTTTGGATCTGATTAAGATGCCTTACGTTGCACATCTACCGCTCGGACTCGGTCTCCTTTTGTTTCCAAACAAATCACTGTCCGTTATTAAATTGCTTTGACCGTACTGCACCACGCCCATGTACGCCAGTACGCGCACGCTAGGCCACTGTTCGTCAAGGGCCGCTCCGCGCAAGACCATGATGGCCCACCACAGCGGTGCCTGCTGCTACGCCGCTGTCGCCCTAAACAGATCGCCGAGACTGCCATACATACGCGCGCATCGCCTTGTGCTTCTTTCAAACACGACGCCGTCGTTTCCAAATCTTCAAGAGCAACTTTGATCCATCGACGCGACAACATCTGCTGCCATGTCTCAAATCATACTCATTGCATCTCGCTAGATCCCATCGACAACTTCCACGTGTTCTCCCCTAGATCAACAATTCACAGCCTCCGAACAACCTAGCTCATGATACCACTTGTTAGAATAAATCCGAGGCCACCGTTGATCATTCGAGGACCAAGCAATCACACGAGCACGACACCGAGATTTGTTAACGAGGTTCACCGATATGGCTACATCCCCGGGGCCTGACTATGGGCGCTCCTCCCCATGACACCGCTACAATACCGCACCCGGTCGCCCTGGACACCGGCACATACCGCCGGCTTTCCCTGCGTTTCGGTGCTATTATGTTGGCATAGGTTACATCGTGTGTCTACCCCCGCTATATAATAGAGGCCTAGGATACAAGTGTCCTACTAGGACACGACTCCACATTCTATGTAAACACGATACAATTACAAGTCCAACTGTAACCTACCTTGTACACTATATTCGACACAACTCTAACACATACTGCCGGAGAGGATTGACCACATATCCAGGTTTAGCCCTTCACCTGCTGGTACAGGCTTCGAAGAGGAGACGGAGGCTGGAAGCTTCTAGAACCAACCGACTGTCGGTGGTAGAAGCTGCCTTCGTCGCGCACCTACCCCAGCGGTTTCGCTCTCTTCTCAGCCGTGTTTGGCAACTCGCCGCCGTTCTCGCGTTCGCCACCAAGGTCTTCACCACATGGTACGCCTCTTCTCCCGTTTCACCCGTCCTGCCTCCGCATCCGCCGCCGGCTGGATCTGAGCTCTCTATCACGGCGTTTGTGCACGCGTAGGTACAGGGAACCGGTGGGACACGCAGCATATGGTCAGGCTCGCGGGGACGTCGGCGTCGTTTTCTACCATCTTCGCCGCGCTCACCAACCCCGTCGGCCGACAGGAATGATTCAGAAGCCCCCTCATCTCCACCGTTGCAATATTTGCCTGTGTCGTTAGGGCTGGTTCTCTCTTGATTATTCTAGCTGTTGAAAATTTGTATCTTCCTATTGGATCGTCGATCTGATGAGTCTTACAGCATGCAGAAACCTTTGATTACATAGAGGATAATCGGACTTGGTTGGGGCCATGGTTTAGACATTGTGGTGATATTGTTTGATTATGAAGACGTACTGGTCTTTTTTTTTTTGCGGATAAGTGATACAGGGTTACCATAATATCTTTCTTTCAATAGCGCTGAGGAACCTAACCGTGAGCAAGTAGCTACTCCATTATCTTAATCCATGATTATCTCTCTCAAATTAACCTAGCAGTACTATTTCTTTGCTCCCTTCATATATGTTCCGCTCATACAAGTTAGAGTGCTCAAAGAAATTTTGATTTCAGTGCTCAAAGAAATTTGATTTCCCCATGGGCCTGCTGGTTCCTCCCTCTGATCCCAATGGCATCCAATTTGTATGAGTCCATTGCTGCATGATCTGATGGCTGAAGATTGTAACACCTGGTATGACATTCAGAGATGTATGTTTTTCTTTTTCGAGGGAGAGATGTATGCTTTACATGTACTCCCTCCGTCTAGGTGAGTAAGTCATCTTAGGATGTGCACGGTGATCAAGGAGGAGGGAAAAACGAGAGACCTTAATGTTTATTTGCTAATTAATAGCATTGCATGTAATGAACTAACCACTGCATGTCGTGTTTGGTAGTCTCAAGTCATTAAAAGCATGCACACACCTCGTCTCTTATTGGTTGATATGTGAAGAAACAAGAAACGAGGTAGAAGTTAATGCACCGCGCCTAAGTGTTTTGGGATTATTTAGTTTTCGTAAGATGACTTACACACCTAGACGGAGGGAGTATTAATTTGTTCCTTCCATTTAATCTGATTGTATAAGGAAAATAGGACCAGAGTAAAATTCCGCAACTGTATTTCTTGGGGTTAGCGTGTGAGGTCAAATGTTGCATCCATTGTTGGTATCCTCACATTCAGTTCCTCTTTGCATGCATGAATTTGTATACTCCAGGATGCTGCAAGATGGTTAAAAATGGAAATACATTTCGTTGAGAACCTTCAAACTGCAATTGGTGTTTCCATGTAGCTCTTTTGAAGTACTATTCATTAAAGTCACTGTTTTTTTTCTCAAATTTTTAATGCTTTTAATTTAAAATTCACAGTGCAGTAGATTATTCCATGCATTCGCCCAGAACTTTAGACTCTAGTATTAGTATTACTATTGATTAATTGTCACTGTTTATGCCTGCTGTATGTGTCATAGGCCGATAATCTGAGATAAGGGATATGTGCATGTCAGCTAGTACTAACATCAAGCGAGTGCCGCTTTAGGAATTTTGTCTCATGCTTTCAAATTATTGGTTGAAGATTTGTGCAACAGTAATACAATCATGGATAATAGTTCTGTAATACCATTTTTCTCAACGACATTGACAATATTTGAATGGTTAATCCTTTTACATCAGTACAAACTCAAGATTTTGTATTACTTGTGAGAATTATTTTGTTCAAATGCATAAACACGCTCAACAACTTATAACATAGCTTCCACCAACCTTCTCACTCAACACCTTCGATGAACTTTATTAATAATTGAAAGCATTATTTGTACGATACAATCCGCGACAACGCGCGGGGCATTATCTAGTTAATAGAGTTAGTCATATTACCAGCATCTATTCTGAACATCTAAACAAACATCTATTCACGCGGGTCCTGTAACTGGCATATATACGGCATTAATGCAGTCAGGGGCGTGGGCCAGGTTACTGTTCGAAAATGTGGTGCCTAGTACACGTGGGTACACCACGAGCAAGTGTGGCGGTTCAGATTTCGGCAGTATTTGCACCCCGGGGCCAAAACGGATTTCTGAAAGAAATGTATTCATTGTAGTAAGACTTCTGTTGTTACCTGATACATAACCTGTAGCGGGTAACCGCCAAACCCAGCCACCTTTGCGTCTTCTCCGTTGTTTGCGCTCGAATCAACGGCTTTTCTAGGGTTTCACTTTTGGTGAGCCACTTTGGAGATTCGTAAAGTTGCATATCAGCGATGGAGCCGCGTCGAGCTCGGGTGAGGTGGTGATTCGTCATTTTTTTCTTCGGTGGCTGCTATGGTGGTGCCGGAGGCAGGTGATGGGTGTTGGTGTCAAGCTCAGAGATGTTCTACTATCTTTTCAGTTTTGTCTTGTCGGTTTTTACGTGACTTGCACTTTGTTATTTATAATATGAATGAGACACGTATTACCATGCAAAAAAAAAGATGGAGATCCAACTGGCAACCTGACAAAATTGACACGGTTGATGGCTGAGTAGCGGTATTCTGCGGGTACTTCGTTTCAAATTCAAGTTAGCTTTCTTTTTTTTGCGGCTGCTTACCCCAAAGTACAGCATCACCAGTAGGAACGTCCACCTGTATACAACACAAAAACACATGACGGTAAGACTAACACATTTTGCATTCCAAAGAAGTTGTTAGCTTCATTGGGAAACAACAAGTCCTACAGATCAATTTGCTGTCTTAAGACCAGAGAAAAATGGTTTCTTCACAGTCAAATACATGAATATTTTTTAAAATCATTTTTATGTTTTATAAAAGGCGTGAACAATTTTTAGTTACACGGATATTTGTTTAAACACGCGAACATTTTTTAAAAACAAACTACACGATTTTTTAAAGGCATGAACACTTTAGAATTAGATGAACATTTTTTTATAAATTTAGTTACACCTTTTTAAATTACATGAACGTTTTTTTAAATACTTAAACACGTTTAAAAAACACAAAACATTTTTAAAAGACGTGAACTTTAAAGAGCTATTATCCCGCAAAAAAAACTTTAAAGAGCTATTGAAGATCTACGTAGGACTCCCCTTTTCAATAGTATATACAAGCTGATCGAATGTTTCAGCTTTTCAATCAGTAAGTGTTTTTTTTCTTTAGAATTAGACTAACCCCCTTGGGTGCTAATGCCCTTATTTGGTTGGTCCAGTTTGAACG
>NC_041387.1:565382146-565408165 GCF_002162155.2 Triticum dicoccoides | reverse complement strand
CGCCCAAAAAAAAATCAGCAGATAGCATAGACGGAGAATCTGAGAGGGCCGAATAGCTCGTTCGTTGATTTTAAAATAATTGTGAATTTTAAAAAGTTCTCAAATTTGAAATATTGTTCATGGAATTAAGAATGATCTTTCAAAAAACCATTCATGAATTTGAAAAAATGTCTACGAATTAAAACACATATTCCCCTTCTCCTTTTCAAGGACTGAATTTTAAAATGATCACTTTTTATTATCTGCATCAAGTAGCAAAAATTGATTAACCCTGGGATTAGGATCCTTTCTTCTTTTTTCCTCTATGTGTATTTTATATACCACAGTAATTTTCTATAGAGAATTTCTTATGTTTAATAAATAAAATAATATAATATACGATATTATTGCTGGAAGTTAAGATTTAAAAAAATCATGAAATTAAAAAAATTCGTGAATTTGAAAACATGTGCGTGAATTGAAAAAATGGTCATGAATTTTAAAAAGTTCACATATTTAGAAACGTTCAAAAAAGAGAAAGCAGAAATGAAAATAAGAAAATAAATAAAAAGAACAAAAACCAAGCAAAAAACACAAAATAAATAAGCATCTAGAAACTTTCCAAAACTGGTCCCAAAAAGAACACTGCAAAGGCCAGCCAACTACCCGTACAAGCTGATGGCAGTGGTGTGAACTGCGTACCAATGGGGGTAACTTTATCTCAAAAAAATTAAAACCAAAGTGGTACCATATTCCCGGAGAATCCTATTCCGCCCATAGCCTTAGCATTCGACCATGGGCTATATGGGCTGGCCCAGTGTAGAATGATTTCTTTTATTTTCCACCAACTTATTTTTGTTTTCTTAAATATGCGAACATTATAAATAACTTTGGCAATATGCACGAACATTTAAAAATGATTTTTAAAATTTTCCTAATTTGTGAACAGTTTCTGTATTTACGAATACTTTTTGTATACATGATTTTTTTAATTCACAAAATTTTTTGAATTCAAAAAAAAATCGTATTGATCAAAGAAATTGTAGCTATTTTTTCTTCCGAACCGGCTCCTGTTTTTTTAGCAAGCGCCACAGGGGGAAAACAGGGAGCAACTAATTAACGAGTGCTCCTTCGGGAGCCTCGCAACGATCAGCGTCACTTGGCGCACTCTCAGTCATTCGCCACGTGTCGCGCTCTGGACGCTCCCTCCAGATTTTTTTTCCGCATGCGTTTTCCGCTTTTTAAACGGGTTTTTCCCGGGTTTTTTTTGACGTTTTGGTTTTTCACCGGTCTTCCCTAGCTTTTCGACAAAAAAAATTTGAAAAAGAAATTGCGCAAAAAAACGCATTTCCTTTTTCTTTTCTTTCACGAGAGTCACGGTTTTGCTTCTGCAAGAGGCACGGTTTTGATTTTGCGAGAGTCACGACCATGCCTCTCGAAAACGGAAAAAATGCGATTTCTGTTTTTTCTCTTTTCGTGAGAGTCATGGTCTTGCTTCCGCGAGAGGCACGGTTGTGCTTTCGCGAAAGTCACGGTCGTGCCTCTTGGAAACGAAAAAAAACGGTTTTTTTTCTTTCGCGAGAGTCACGGTTTTGCTTCCGCGAGAGGCACGGCTGTGCTTTCGCGAGAGTCACGGCCGTGCCACCTCGGAAACGAAAAAAACGTGTTTTCTGTTTTTTTTCTTTCGTGAGACTCACGGTTTTTCTTTCGTAAGAGGCACGGTTGTGATTTTGTCAGAGGCACGAGCATGCCTCTTTCGAAAAGGGAAAAAGCCCGTACTCCCGGTTCGGTTTTTTCATCTGTTTTTTTCATGAAAAAAGGTTTGTTAAAGCCTATCAACATGAGATCTAGTTTTGAAGATCTCGACGCGAGAAATCCAACGGTGAAAGCGGTTCGAGATTTGGACGCACGGTTTAAGAGATACAACATTTTGAATAAACGGATCTACAAAAAAGGGAATACTCCCAGGTTGCGACAAGTGGCGCACATGCAGCGCGCCACTTGTCGCAACCTGGAGAAGTTGGAGTGATCTTCGCAAGGAGTACTCCTTAATTAGCAATTTCGGAAAAACATGTCAAGCGAGCGACTCTAGCGGCAAGAGGCTAGCGCCGCTATCGGGCCAGGCCCATCGGTCATTATCTCAGGGCGTGTTTGGTTGAAGTAGTGAACAGTGGTTGCATTGCATACACATCTCAAGCCACGGACGACTGGAAGTAGTAAAATGTAGAGAGAGAGAGAGAGAGAGAGAGAGGGGTGCTCGGCTTCATCGTGCTCCTGAAACAAAAAACATGGTAAAGGAAAAACTCACAAGCTAAATTGAGTAGAAGTTATAAGAGCGTGTGACACATTTGGCATTGAGGTTTACTATGCAAAATCATACAAACTAAACTGAAATTAGTCAATTCAAACAGTCTTTTACCTTTTTTTTTCTTTTTGGCAAACTAATTGCATGCTTTTTATATATAAAACATGCGGAATTAAAGGCACCACATTTTCCATGGTAATCAACAAAAACTGAGAAAATCCTGGGATCTACACATGACTTACCTATGAGTAATTGTTTCATTGTTAAACAGAATTTCTAAATTCTAATCGTGCCCATCTATACAAACAGAATTGAGCTAGGATTTTTCTTGAACCGGGCTAATCACCTTTCCATTTGTAAGAATGGAAATACAATTTGAGGTAATTGAGCTAGGCTTTCGTAAATATAACTTATATGCCCCACGTATAATCTGAAGAGTCCTCATACTGATTTCGATGTCACATTCAATATGTACAAGCCTATATGTGGGACATGTAAGTTTTATTACTATAGACTTTCGAAATCAGTATGTAGGCTTTCAATATGAAGCTTGATGCTGCACAGGCTTTCAAACTCTTTGCCCATATAAAATGCTTTTCCTTATCCCCATCAAGGCTGACATTGATGTTGTGCAGAGAATGCTTGTGCGCTTTGGTGATATTTTTGGGCTTAATGTCAACTTTGACAAGTGCACAACTTAACCCATCCGTTGTGAGCAGCTAGAGAACCAGGAGATTTTAAAAAGATTCAGAGGGGCTACGTTGATTTTTCCTTGTAGTAAGTATATATCTCGGTCTTCCACTGAGCTAAAAAACAAAAAGGAGTTGAGGTTCAAGGGACAATTGATAAGACGGGAGGCAGGATGAAGTCATGGAAAGGTAAGCTCTTCGCTCTTAGTGCGAGGCTCCTGGTGGTTAATTCGGTTACTGTTGGGAAATGTAGCATGCAATTTCAAAAAAAAAAATCCTATGCTCACGCAAGATCTATCTAGGAGATGCATAGCGACGAGAGGGGGAGAGTGTGCCTACGTACCCTCATAGACCGAAAGCGGAAGCGTTTGACAACGCGGTCAAGCACCGAACGAACGACACCTTCGAGTTCTGCACACGTTCAGCACGATGACATCCCTCGCCTTGTGGGTGAGTTCCGTCAGCACGACAGCGTGATGACGGTAATGGTGAAGTGATTCTCACAGGGCTTCGCCTAAGCACCGCGAGAATATGACCGGGGATGTAAACTGTGGAGGGGGACGCCGCACATGACTAACAATTGTTGTTGTGTCTTCTAGGCAGCCCCATCCTCATATATATAGGTGGGAGGGAGAGGGGAGAGGCCAAGGGGCGTCCCAAGTGCGGCCGAATCCCACCTGGGCTCCTGCCTTGGTTCGCCCCCCCTTCCTTGTATAGGCGCCATGGGAAGGAAGGGGGAGGTGGCGCCCTCCTTTCCTTTCTCCCTTGAGGAGGGGAAGGAAGGAGGGACTTGCCCTCCCCCTTTCCTTTCCCTAGGGCTGGCCGGCCTGGTGGAGGGACGCACCAGCCCCTTGTGGGCGTTCTATCCCTCCCTTGGCCCATTAAGCCCATATCTTTGCCAGGGGTGCCCCGAAACCCCTTCTGGTGACCCTATATGTACCCGGTATCCTCCGAAACACTTCCGGTGTCCGAATACCATCGTTCTATGTATCAATCTTTACCTCTCGACCATTTCGAGACTCCTTGTCACGTCTGTGATCTCATCCGGGACTCCGAACAACATCCGGTCGCCAAATGACATAACTCATATAATACAAAATCGACATCGAACGTTAAGCGTGCGGACCCAACGGGTTCGAGAACTATGTAGACATGACCGAGACACCTCCATGGTCAATAACCAATAGAGGAACCTGGATGCTCATATTGGCTCCTACATATTCTACGAAGATCTTTATCGGTCGAACCGTTATGACAACAGACGTTATTCTCTTTGTCCATCGGTATGTTACTTGACCGAGATTCGATCATCGGTATCTTCATACCTAGCTCAATCTCGTTACCGGAAAGTCTCTTTACTCGTTCCGTAATACATCATCATGTAACTAACTCATTATTCACTTTGCTTGCAAGACTTCTTATGATGTGCATTACAGAGAGGGCCCAGAAATACCTCTCCGATACTCGGAGTGACAAATCCTTATTCGATCTATGCCAACCCAACAAACACCTTGGGAGATACCTGTAGAGCATATTTATAATCACCCAGTTACGTTGTGACGTTTGATAGCACACAAGGTATTCCTCCGGTGTCCAGGAGTTGCATAATCTCATAGTCGAAGGAATATGTATTTGACATGAAGAAAGCAATAGCAATAAAAATGAACGATCATTATGCTAAGCTAACGGATTTTTCTTATCCATCACATCATTCTCCTAATGATGTGATCCCATTATCAAATGACAACTCATGTCCATGGTTAGGAAACCTTAACCATCTTTGATCAATGAGCTAGTCAAGTAGAGGCTCACTAGGGACACGGTGTTTGTTTATGTATTCACACATGTATTAAGGTTTCCAATCAATACAATTCTAGCATGAATAATAAACCTTTATCATGAATAAGGAAATATAAAATAACAACTTTATTATTGCCTCTAGGGCATATTTCCTTCAGTCTCCCACTTGCACTAGAGTTAATAATCTAGTTCACATCACCATGTTATTTAACACCCATGGTTCACATCGCTATGTGACCAACACCCGAAGAGTTTACTAGAGTCAATAATCTAGTTCACATTGATATGTGATTAACACCCAAAGAGTACTAAGGTGTGATCATGTGTTGCTTGTGAGAGAGGTTTAGTCAATGGGCCTGTCACATTCAGATCCGTATGTATATTTGCAAATATATATATCTATGTCAACAATGCTCTACATGGAGCTACTCTAGCTAATTGCTCCCACTTTTAGTGCATATCCAGATTTAGACTCAGAGTCATCTGGATTAGCGTCAAAGCTTGCATTGACGTAACCCTTTACAACAAACTTCTTTATTACCTCCATAATCAAGATTTTTCTCCTTAGTCATCTTAGGTAACTAAGGATAATTTTTTACCGCTGTCCAGTGATCTACTCCTGGATCACTATTGTACCCCCTTGCCAAACTCATGACAAGGTACACAATAGGTTTGGTACACATCATGGCATACTTTATAGAACCTATGGCTGAGGCATAGGGAATGCCTTTCATTCTCTCTCTATCTTCTGCCGTGGTCGGGTTTTGAGTCTTACTCAACTTCACACCTTGCAACATAGACAAGAACCCTTTCTTTGCCTGATTTGAGCTTCTTCAAAAATTTTCCAAGGTATATACTTTGTGAAAGTCCTATTAAGTGTCTCGATCTATCCCTATAGATCTTGATGCCCAGTATGTAAGTAACTTCACGGAGGTCTTTCACTGAAAAATTCTTATTCATGTATCCTTTTATGCTATCCAGAAATTCTATATCATTTCCAATCAACAATATGTCATCCACATATACTATCAGAAATGCTACAGAGCTCCCACTCATTTTCTTGTAAATACAGGCTTCACTGTAAGCCCGTATAAAACCATATGCTTTGATCACCTCATCAAAGCGTATATTCCAATTCCGGGATGCTTGCACCAGTCCATAGATGGATCGCTGAAGCTTGCACACTTTGTTAGCACCTTTAGGATCGACAAACCTTCTGGCTGCATCATATACAACTCTTCTTTCAGAAATCCATTAAGGAATGCATTTTTGATGTCCATTTGTCAAATTTCATAATAAAATGCGGCAATTGCTAACATGATTCGTAGTCAACCCCTTGAACTTGTCGAAAATCTTTTACGACAAGTCGAGATTTGTAGATGGTGACATTACCATCACCATCTGTCTTCTTCTTGAAGATCCATTTATTCTCAGTGACTTGCCGATCATCTGGCAAATCCATCAAAGTCCATACTTTATTCTCATACATGGATCATATCACAGATTTCATGGCCTCAAGCCATTTATCGAAATCTGGGCTCATCATAGCTTCTTCATAGTTCGTAGGTTCTCATGGTCTAGTAACATGACTTCCAGGACAGGATTACCATACCACTCTGGTGCGGAACATGCTCTTTTCAACCTACAAGGTCCAGTAGTAACTTGATCTAAAGTTTCATGATCATCATCATTAACTTCCTCTCTAGTTGGTATAGGCATCACGGGAACAGATTTCTCTAATGTGCTATTTTCCAATTCGAGAGAAGGTATGATTACCTCTTCAAGTTCTACTTTCCTCCCACGCACTTCTTTCGAGAGAAACTCCTTCTCTAGAAAAGTTCCATTCTTGGCAACAAAGATCTTGCCTTCGGATCTGTGGTAGAAGGTGTACCCAATTGTTTCCTTAGGGTATCCTGTGAAGACGCACTTCTCCGATTTGGGTTCGAGCATATCAGGCTGAAGCCTTTTGACATAAGTGTCGCATCCCCAAACTTTTAAGAAACAACAACTTAGGTTTGTTGTCAAACCACAGTTCATACGGTGTCATCTCAACGGATTTAGACGGTGCCCTATTTAACGTGAATGCGGCTGTCTCTAATGCATAACCCCAAAACAATAATGGTAAATCGGTAAGAAACTTCATAGAATGCATCATATCCAATAAAGTATGGTTTACGACGTTTGGACACACCATTACATAGTGGTGTTCCAGGTGGCGTGAGTTGTGAAACAATTCCACATTGTTTTAAATGAAGAGTAAACTCGTAACTCAAATATTCGCCTTTGCGATCAGATCATAGAAACTTTATTTTCTTGTTACGATGATTCTCCACTTCACTCTGAAATTCTTTGAACTTTTCAAATGTTTCAGACTTGTGTTTCATCAAGTAGATATACCCATACCTACTTAAATCATCTATGAAGGTGAGAAAATAACGATACCCGCCGCGAGCTTCAACACTCATTTGACCGCATACATCGGTATGTATTATTTCCAATAAGTCATTAGCTCGCGCTCCATTGATCAGAAGAACGGAGTTTTAGTCATCTTGCCCGTAAGGCATGGTTCGCAAGTATCAAATGATTCATAATCAAGTAATTCCAAAAGTCCATCCGCATGGAGTTTCTTCATGCACTTTACACCAATATGACCTAAATGGTAGTGCCACAAGTATGTTGCACTATCATTGTCAATTTTGTATCTTTTGACATCAATATTTTGAATATGTGTATCACTACAATCGAGATTCAATAAACCATTTACATTGCGGGTATGACCATAGAAGATTTTATTCATGTAAATAGAACAACAAGTATTTGCTGACTTAAATGAATAACTGTATTGCAATAAACATGATCAAATCATATTCATGCTCAACGCAAACACCAAATAATATTTATTTAGGTTCAACACCAATCCCGAAGGTAGAGGGAGTGTGCGATGGTGATCGTATTAACATTGGAATCATTTCCAACACACATCGTCACCTCACCCTTAACTAGTCTCTGTTTATTCTGCAACTCCTGTTTCGAGTTACTAATCTTAGCAGCTGAATAAGTTACACATCAATAACATGTATATAAAATATACCTTTGTTCACTTTGCCATCCTTCTCATCCGCCAAGTATTTGGGACAGTTCCGCTTCTAGTGACCATTGCTTTGTAGTAGAAGCACTCAGTTTCAGGCTTAGGTCCAGCTTTGGGCTTCTTCACGGTAGTGACAACTTGCTTGCCTTTCTTCTTGAAGTTCTCTTTCTTTCCCTTGCCCTTTTGCTTGAAACTAGTGGTCATCAACACTTGATGCTCTTTCTTGATTTCTGCCTTCGCCAATTTCAGCATCGCGAAGAGCTCGGGAATCGTTTTCGTCATCCCTTGCATATTATAGTTCATCACAAAGTTCTAGTAGCTTGGTGATAGTGACTAGAGAACTCTGTCAATCACTATCTTATCTATAAGATTAACTCCCACTTGATTCAAGTGATTGTAGTACCCAGACATTCTGAGCACACGCTCACTAGCTGAGCTATTCTCCTCCATCTTGTAGGCAAAGTACTTGTCAAAGGTCTCATACCTATGGACATGGGCATGAGTCTAAAATACCAATATTTTCTCTTGGAACATCTCATATGCTCTGTGGCATTCAAAACTTTTTTGGAGTCCCAATTCTAAGCCATAAAGCATGGTGCACTAAACTACTAAGTAGTCATCACATCGAGCTTGCCAAACATTCATAACGTCTGCATCTGCTCCTGCAATAGGTCCGTCACCTAGCGGTGCATAAAGGACATAATTCTTCTGTGCAACAATGAGGATAATCCTCAGATCATGGACCCAGTCCGCATCATTGCTACTATCATCTTTCAACTTAGTTTTCCCTAGGAACATAAAAAAAATATAGGAGCAATATGCGAGCTATTGATCTATGACATAGATATGTAAAACTATCAAGACTAAGTTCACAATAAATTAAGTTCTATTAATCAAGTTACTAATGAACTCCCACTTAAATAGACATCCCTCAAGTCATCTAAGTGATACGTGATCCAAATCAACTAACCCATGTCCGATCATCACGTGAGATGGGGTAGTCATCAATGGTGAACATCTCTATGTTGATCATATCTACTATATGATTTACGTTCGACCTTTCGGTCTCCAGTGTTCTGAGGCCATGTCTATACATGATAGGCTCGTCAAGTTTAACCCAAGTATTCTGCATATGTAAAACTGTCTTACACCCGTTATATGTGAACGTAGAGTCTATCACACCCGATCATCATATGGTGTCTCGAAACGAAGAACTGTAGCAATGGTGCATACTCAGGGAGAACACTTATATCTTGAAATTTTTGTTAAGGGATCATCTTCTAATGCTACCGCCGTACTAAGCAAAATAAGATGCATAAAAGATAAACATCACATGCAATCAAAATATGTGACATGATATGGCCATCGTCATTTTGTGCTTTTGATCTCCATCTCCAAAGCATCGTCGTGATCTCCATCATCACCGGCTCGACACCTTGATATCCATCATTGCATCGTGGTCATCTCGCCAACTATTGCTTCTACAACTGTCACTAACGCATAATTATAAAGTAAAGCAATTACATGGCGTTTGCATTTCATACAATAAAGAGACAACCATAAGGCTCATGCCGGTTGTCAGATATCTTACAAAACATGATCATCTCATACCATAACGTTTATCACATCATGTCTTGACCATATCACATGACAACATGCCCTGCAAAAAAAACTTAGACATCCTCTACTTTGTTGTTGCAAGTTTTACGTGGCTGCTACGGGCTTCTAGAAAGAACCGTTCTTACCTACGCATCAAACGACAACGGTGTTTCATCAAGTTTGTTGTTTTAACCTTCTTCAAGGACCGGTTACAGTCAAATTTGATTCAAATAAAGTAGGAGAAACAGACACCCGCCAGCCACCCTTATGTGAAACTAGTTGCATGTTTGTCGGTGGAACCGGTCTCATGTGCGTGGACATGTAAGGTTGGTCCGGGCCGCTTCATCCCAAAATACCGCCGAATCAAAATAAGACGTTAGTGGTAAGCAGTATGATAATCACCGCCCACAACTCATTGTGTTCTACTCGTGCATATCATCTACGCATAGACCTGGCTCACGATGCCACTGTTGGGAAAAGTAGCATGCAATTTGAAAAAAAATCCTACGCGCACACAAGATCTATCTAGGAGATGCATAGCAACAAGAGGGGGAGAGTGTGTCTACGTACACTCGTCAACCAAAAGTTGAAGCGTTTGACAACAGGGTTGATGTAGTCGAACTTCTTCTAGCTCCGACAGATCAAGCACTGAACGTACGACACCTCCGAGTTCTGCACACGTTCAGCGCGATGACGTCCCTCGCCTTTTTGATCCAACAAGGTGTCAATGTAGTAGATGAGTTCTGTAAGCACGACTGCGTGGTTATGGTGATGGGGAAGTGATTCTCACAGGGCTTCACCTAAGCACCACGAGAATATGACCGAGGGTGTAAACTGTGGGGGAGGGGGGCGCCGCACATGGCTAACAATTGTTGTTTCGTCTTCTAGGCGCCCCTCCTCATATATATAGGAGGGAGAGAGAGAGGAGAGGCCAAGGGGCGCCCCAAGTGGGGCTGAATCCAACTTGGGCTCCTACCCCGGTTCGCCCCCCTTTCCTTGTATAGGCGCCAGGGGAAGGAAGGGGGAGGTGGCGCCCCCCCTTTCCTTTCTCCCTTGAGTAGGGCAAGGAAGGAGGGACTTGCCCTCCCCCTTTCCTTTCACTAGGGCTTGCCGGCCTAGTGGAGGGGCGCACCAGCCCCTTGTGGGCTGGTCTGTCCCTCCCTTGGCCCATTAAGATCATATCTTTGCCGGGGGGTGCCCGGAACCCCTTCCGATGACCATATTTGTACCCAGTACGCTCCAGAACACTTCCGGTGACCGAATACCATCGTCCTATATATACCTCTCGACCATTTCAAGACTCCTCGTCATGTACGTGAACTCATCCGGGACTCCGGACAACATTCGGTCACCAAATCACATAACTCATATAATACAAAATCGTCATCGAACATTAAGCGTGCGGACCCTACGGGTTCGAGAACTATGTAGACATGACCGAGACACCTCTCTGGTCAATAACCAATAGCGGAACCTAGATGCTCATATTGGCTCCTACATAATTGCTACATCTTGAGCTTGCGTTGGTTTTCCTTGAAGAGGAAAGGGTGATGCAGCAATAGTAGCGTAAGTATTTCCCCCCAGTTTTTGAGAACCAGGGTATCAATCCAGTAGGAGGCTCCTCAAAAGTCCCACGCACCTACACAAACAAATAAGAACTCGCAACCAACGCAATAAAGGGGTTGTCAATCCCTTCACGGCCACTTGCGAAAGTGAGATCTGATAGAGACAATATGATAAGATGAATATATTTTTGGTATTTTGTAATATAGATTGGAAAAGTAAAGATGCAAATAAAAGTAGATTGAAAGCTTATATGATAAGAGATAGACCCGGGGGCCATAGGTTTCACTAGTGGCTTCTCTCAAGATAGCATAAGTATTACGGTGGGTGAACAAATTAATGTCGAGCAATTGATAGAAAAGCGAATAATTATGAGATTATCTAGGCATGATCATGTATATAGGCATCACGTCCGTGACAAGTAGACCAAGTCCTGCCTGCATCTACTACTATTACTCCACACATCGACCGCTATCCAGCATGCATCTAGATTATTAAGTTCATAAAGAATAGAGTAACACATTAAGAAAGATGACATGATGTAGAGGGATAAACTCATGCAATATGATATAAACCCCATCTTTTTATCCTCGATGGCAACAATACAATACGTGCCTTGCCGCCCTTATTGTCACTGGGAAAGGACAACGCATGATTGAACCCAAAGCTAAGCACTTCTCCCATTGCAAGAAAGATCAATCTAGTAGGCTAAACCAAACTGATAATTCGAAGAGAATTGCAAAGATAACTTAATCATACATAAAAGAATTCAGAGGAGATTCAAATATTTCTCATAGATAAACTTGATCATAAACCCACAATTCATCGGATCTCGACAAACACACCACAAAAAGAGTTACATCGAATAGATCTCCAAGAAGATCAAGGAGGACATGGTATTGAGATCCAAAAAGAGAGAAGAAGCAATCTAGCTAATAACTATGGACCCGAAGGTCTGTGGTAAACTACTCACAACTCATCAGAGGGGCTATGGTGTTGCTGTAGAAGCCCTCCATGGTCGATTCCCCCTCCGGCGGAGCACCGACGAAGGCTCCAAGATGAGATCTCGCGGATACAGAAGGTTACGGTGGCGGAAATAGTTTTTCGTGGTTGATTCTGATGTTCTCGGGGTACGTGGGTATATATAGGAGGAAGAAATAGGTCGGTGGCCGCCTGAGGGGCCCATGAGATAGAGGGCGCGCCCTGTAGGGGTGGGCGCGCCCTCCACCCTCGTGGCCGCCTCGGCTGCTTCTTGACTTGCACTCCAAGTCCTCTGGATCACGTTTGTTCCAAAAACCACACTCCTGAGGGTTTCATTCCGTTTGGACTCTGTTTGATATTCCTTTTCTTCGAAACACTGAAATAGGCAAAAAACAGCAATACTGGCCGGGTCTTTGGTTAGTAGGTTAGTCCCAAAAATGATATAAATGTGTAAAGTAAAGCCCATAAACATCCAAAACGGGTAATATAATAGCATGGAACAATCAAAAATTATAGATACGTTGGAGACAATCAAGCATCCTCAAGCTTAATTCCTTCTCGTCCTCGAGTAGGTAAATGATAAAAACAGAATTTTTGATGTGGAATGCTACCTAGCATATTTCTCAATGTAATTTTCTTTATTGTGGCATGAATGTTCATATCCAAATGATTCAAAATAATAGTTCATATTGACATAAGAAATAGTAATACTTCAAGCATACTAATCAAGGTAATCATGTCTTCTCAAAATAACATGGCTAAAGAAATTATCCCTACAAAATCATATAGTCCGGCTGTTGCTCTATCTTCATCACACAAAGTATTTAATCATGCACAACCCCGATGACAAGCCAATCAATTGTTTCATACTTTAGTAATCTCAAACTTTTTCAACTTTCACGCAATACATGAGTGTGACCCATGGACATAGCACTATATGTGGAATAGAATGGTGGTTGTGGAGAAGACAGAAAGGAGGAAGATGGTCTCACATCAACTAGGCGTATCAACGGACTATGGAGATGCCCATTAATAGATATCAATGTGAGTGAGTAGGGATTGCCATGCAACGGATGCACTAGAGCTATAAATGTATGAAAGCTCAACAAAAGAAACTAAGTGGGTGTGCATCCAACTCGCTTGCTCATGAAGACCTAGGGCACTTTGAGTAAGCCCATCATTGGAATATACAAGCCGAGTTCTATAATGAAAAATTCCCACTAGTATATGAAAGTGACAACATAGGAGACTCTCTATCATGAAGATCATGGTGCTACTTTGAAGCACAAGTGTGGTAAAAAGGATAGTAGCATTGTGCCTTCTCTCTTTTTCTCTCATTTTTTTTTCTTTTCCTATTTTTTTTCTTTTTTTCTATTTTTTATTTTCTTTTTTCTTTGGCCTTTCTCTTTTTCTTTTTCTTTTTGGCCTTTCTCTTTTTTTTCTTTTTTTTATAAAGTCCGAAGTCTCATCCCGACTTGTTGGGTAATCATAGTCTCCATCATCCTTTCCTCACTGGGACAATGCTCTAATAATGAAGATCATCACACTTTTATTTACTTACAACTCAAGATTACAACTCAATACTTAGAACAAGATATGACTATATATGAATGCCTCCGATGGTGTACCGGGATATGCAATGAATCAAGAGTGACATGTATGAAAATTATGAAGGTGGCCTTGCCACAAATACGATGTCAACTACATGATCATGCAAAGAGTAATATGACAATGATGATGCGTGTTATAATAAATGGAATGGTGGAAAGTTGCATGGCAATATATATCGGAATGTCTACGGAAATGCCATAATAAGTAGGTATGGTGGCTGTTTTGAGGAAGGTATATGGTGGGTGTATGGTACCAGCGAAAGTTGCGCCGCACAAGAGAGGCTAGCAATGGTGGAAGGGTGAGAGTGCGTATAATCCATGGACTCAACATTAGTCATAAAGAACTCATGTACTTATTGCAAAAATCTACAAGTCATCAAAAACAAAGTATTATGCGCATGCTCCTAGGGGGATAGATTGGTAAGAAAAGACCATCGCTCGTCCCCGACCGCCACTCATAAGGAAGACAATCAATAAATAAAATTGTGCTCCAACTTCATCACAAAGCGGTTCACCATACGTGCATGCTACGGGAATCACAAACTTCAACACATGCATTCTTTAAATTCATAATCACCCAACTAGCATGACTCTAATATCACTACCTCCATATCTCAAAACAATTATCAAGCATCAAATTGATCATAGCATCCAATTCACTTTCTATGATAGTTTTTATTATACCCAACTTGGATGCCTACCATTCTAGGACCAATTTTATAACCATAGCAAATACCATGCTATTCTAAGAGACTCTCAAAATAACATAAGTGAAGCATGAGAGATTGAAAGTGCAACTATCCCTAGGTGGTTTTGGTAATTCATAACAACATATAGCTCACTGAGCTAATGCTATTCCAAGACTATTATTTCAGGAAAGCTCAATGAATGGCATGGCATGGATGATGAAAGTGGATCCCTCAAAATATCAAGGACAAAGGATTGGCTCAAGCTCAAAAGGTCAAGACTCTTCATTTTACATTTTAGTGATCCAAGATCACATTGAGTCTATAGGAAAAGCCAATACTATCAAGGAGGGATGAGGTGTTGCTTAATGAGCCTCTTGCTTCAAGTGCTTAGTGATATGCTCCAAATACCCTCAACTACTTTCTCACATCCTCATATGACCTAAACCCAAAGTCAAAATTGGTCACACCAATTCTTTCTATCCGGCGCCACCGAATTCAAATGTCATAGCCACTGCCACAAACCCTAGGCAAATCGGTCTCACCGATAGGGATCTCGGTCTCACCGAGATGGGATTGTAATCTCTCTGTTTCCCTTCGTAACATTTCGGTCTAACCAAAGTGAGCGATCGGTCCCACCGAGATTGCAATGTAAACTCCCTGTTTCCCTTTCGTAACATTTCGGTCTCACCGAAATGAGCGAATCGGTCCCACCGAGTTTACCTGACCAACTCTCTGGAAAGCTTATTACCAAAATCGGTCTCACCGAGTTTGTGTAATTGGTCTTACCGAGATTACATTATGACCTAACCCTAACCATATCGGTCTTACCGAGTTGCATGTCGGTCCCACCGAAAACCCTAACGGTCACTAGGTTTACTAAATCGGTCCGACTGAGTCTGTTGAATCGGTCCCATCGAGTTTGGTAAATTGTGTGTAATGGTTAGATTTTGTGTGGAGGCTATATTACCCCTCCACCTCCTCTTCATTCGTGGAGAGAGCCATTAGAACAAACCTACACTTCCAACTTACCATTTCTGAGAGACAACCACCTACTCATGTGTTGAGGCCAAGATATTCCATTCCTACCATATGAATCTTGATCTCTAGCCTTCCCCAAGTTGCTTTCCACTCAAATCTTCTTTCTACCAGATCCAAATCCCATGAGAGAGAGTTGAGTGTTGGGGAGACTATCATTTGAAGCACAAGAGCAAGGAGTTCATCATCAATGCACCATTTGTTACTTTTTGGAGAGTGGTGTCTCCTAGATTGGCTAGGTGTCACTTGGGAGCCTCCGACAAGATTGTGGAGTTGAACCAAGGAGTTTGTAAGGGCAAGGAGATCGCCTACTTCGTGAAGATCTACCGCTAGTGAGGCAAGTCCTTTGTGGGCGATGGCCATGGTGGGATAGACAAGGTTGCTTCTTCATGGACCCTTCATGGGTGGAGCCCTCCGTGGACTCATGCAACTGTTACCCTTCATGGGTTGAAGTCTCCATCAACGTGGATGTACGATAGCACCACGTATCAGAACCACGCCAAAAACATCCGTGTCTCCAATTGCGTTTGAATCCTCCAAACCCTTCCCTTTACTTTCTTGCAAGTTGCATGCTTTAATTTCCGCTGCTCATATACTCTTTGCATGCTTGCTTGAATTATGTGATGATTGCTTGACTTGTCCAAAGATTGCTAAAATCTGCCAAACTCTAAAATTGGGAAAAGGTTAAGTTTTTAATTGGTCAAGTAGTCTAATCACCCCCCCTCTAGACATACTTCAAGGTCCTACAAGTGGTATCAGAGCTTTGGTCTCCATTTGCTTTGATTTCCATAGCTTTCGGTGGTCATAGCCTTGGTTTCACAACCTAGGAGAGTATGCCGTCTAGCGAGGGAAATTATCACCGTAGAGGTCCTTACTTTGATGGTACTAATTTTGCTAGTTGGAAACATAAGATGAAAATGCATATTCTCGGACATAACCCCGCCGTTTGGGCTATTGTTTGTATTGGCTTGCAAGGTGAATTCTTTGATGGGAGAGAGCCGAACCATGAAGCTAATGCGGATGAAGTGAAGATGCTGCAATACAACGCTCAAGCTTGTGATATCCTCTTCAACGGATTGTGCCCCGAAGAATTCAACAAAATCAGCCATCTTGAGAATGCAAAGGAAATTTGGGATACTTTGATTGATATATGCATGAAGGTACTGACTCCGTCAAGGAATCCAAGCTGGATGTGCGCCAAAGTCAGCTTGCCAAGTTCAAAATGTAGGATGGTGAAGGTGTCGCTGAAATGTACTCTAGGCTTGCTCTTATCACAAATGAGATTGCGGGCTTAGGGAGTGAAGATATGACCGACAGATTCATCATCAAGAAGATCCTAAGAGCATTGGATGGAAAGTATGATACCGTGTGCACATTGATCCAAATGATGCCAAACTACAAAGATCTCAAGCCAATGGAAGTCATTGGAAGATTTGTTGCTCATGAGATGTCACTCAAGGATAAGGAGGAACTTCACAACAAGTCAAGTGGTGCTTACAAAGCCTCATGTGAAGCCCCCACATCATCAAGTGAGAAACAAACCTTCAATGAAGAATTGAGCTTAATGGTGAAGAACTTCAACAAATTCTACAAGAGTAGAAGCAAAGAAAGAAGCTCTAAGTCAAGGTCCTACAATGACAAAAGATCTTCTAGTCGAGAGCGAAATTGCTACAGTTGTGGGAGACCCGGACACTATTCCAATGAGTGTACGACACCCTACAAAAGAAGAGAAGATTCTCCAAAAAGAAGAAGCAAAAGAGAAGAACCACCACCAAGAGAGAGGAGGAGTAGAGATGATCGTTATGAATGAAGACCCTCACGGAGAAGCAAGGATTCAGAAAGGAAGGACAAGTCATCAAGGAGCTACACAAAACGAAGACATCAAGGTCGTGTTGGTGAATGGGTATCCGGCTCCGACTCCGACAATCACTCTGAGAGAAGCTATCACTCCGACTCCGAATATACTCAAGATGAAGGTGTTGCCGGTCTAGCACTTGTGCTAACCAACTCCTACGACATATTTGACTCACCAAATGAAGGAATTGGAAGATGCTTCATGTCCAAAGGTCCAAAGGTAACACATCCCGAGTATGTTGATTTCAATAGTGATGAAGATGACTTGCTAGGTGATGATGATTTACTTATTGACAACTCTAGTGATGAATACTATGATGAAACGTCAATTAATCATGCTAATCAAGATAAAATGAATGACAATGATAAGGACAAGATTGAGCTTCTAACTAAAGAACTAAACACTCTTAAGTTAGCTCATGAAACTATCTTCGAAGATCATCGAGAACTTTTAAGGGCTCATGAGAAGTTACGCTTTGAAAAGCTCAATCTTGAGCAAGAGCATGAGTTCTTAAAAGCAATCAATGATGATCTCCGTAAGAAAAGTTCTTCTTACATTGCCAAGCGTTTCCTCTTATCTACTTACATGACTCAACTCAAGTCTAGTAACAAGTACAAGAAAGATCCTTCCTCTAGTAGTAACAATAATAATGCCAAATCCAATATTGTTGCTTCTAGTAGTTCTCTTGATTCCACTAATGATTCTCTTAGCCAAGTTACACTTGAGCAAGAAAATAGCTTATTGAAGGGAATTATAGAGAAAGGTGTATACAAGAGCCTTGCCGGGAGTAAGCAATTCGAGGAAATTGTACGCAAGCAAGGAAGGCACCGGAAGAATCAAGGTGTTGGTATTGAACGAAAGTTCAATGCCAATGGAGTTGAGTGGGAAGAAGATCAATACCCCAAGATGAAGTTTGTTCCTCAACAAGAGAAGTATGATCCTACTTCCTTCAAGGGAACACAAGCACAAGATGATCTTCCACCACAAGACCACAATAACAAAGGCAAGGACAAGCTTCAAGAGGAGATTTATGCATTTGAAGAAGCACCTAAGGCCTTGGTCAAGTGGGTTCCCAAGACTACGTCAAGTTCTACTTCATCAAGCACGACTACAACTCCAAGGATTCCCATCAAGATGATGTGGATCCCGAAGAAGAAGAACTAGAGAGTTCTTGAGGGTGACCCCGCCAACATTCTTCACTCATATCATTATGGCAAGGACAAATGCAATCAACTTCCACATCTTGCACTAGTTCAAGGAGTCACAAACCCTCATGTTGGTAAGGCAAGGGACAAGGTAACCTAATGATTTCATGGGCATCATCTTGTGTGTGCATCACTCTATGTCTATGGATATTCTTGTTTGTTCCTTGTGGGACTAACCCATGTAGGTATGTTGAAAGTGCAACTCACTCCAAAGGATTGCTCCAAATGATCTACATCAACATTGAGCATCCACATCTTCAACACCTACATGAAGTCATCATCGACAAAACCCAAGGTTAGTTCATCCCTCTAAAAGGGGATCTCACATCTAGGGGGAGCTTAACTCTAAGAATTGAGTCAAAGCAACTCTAAAGGTGTGAACGCATCAATGCATTATGTAAAAGTGGTAACCCCACTTGAGCTTAAACGATGAGTATGACCTATGATCAAATGTTCTCATTTGACTCCTAAGTCAATATACTCATACATAGATGACCCAATCATCGCCAATTGTTTGATAGATGCTAGATTTGGTTGTACATGCTTTGCCACATATTTCATTTGCCATTCTATTGCGTGAGCATGTTGGTTGCATATTTTTCTCATTCGAGGACATCCACTTGTTGCTTTGATTGTTTGGGCTCTTTTTCTTTTTGCCAAGTGGATGGACAAGAATGCCTAAGAACCTTCTCTAGCTATCTATGCTTTTCTCGTCTCAAACTCTATTCATGCTACATCACAAAATTTGATCAAGTCAGATTCGAACCACTCTGTGTGAGGAGCACTCGGAGTCCCCAATTCGTCAAGACTTAAACTTCCAAAACTTCTTTGTGATTCTCGGTCTGACCGATTCCTCCATTTCGGTCCTACCAAGATCACTAAGTCAATCTAGGTTTTCAATCTCGGTGCAACCGATTTGAACTTTTCGGTCACACTGAGTTGCTGTAACTGTATACAGTTATGCATCTCGGTGCCACCGAGTTGTTCCACTCGGTCACACCGACAGGGTCGGGCTATATATACTCACGGGAAAAAAATTGGAAATTTCTCCAAACCCCTTCGCCCGCGCATAGCTCGCTCTGCCTCTAGGGTCTCCGGATCGTCTCCTCGTCGCCAGCCGCCTCCTGTCACTGGTCTCCGCCGCCGTCAACGGAATTCACCCCCACCGTTGTCCTCGTAGCGAGTTCATCGCCAAGCTAGGGTATGGACTCGATCACAGTGCTATCCTCGTCTGATTCCTAACACATTGTGTTCATTATAATTCTTGCCACGATTGAAACACTCCTATCCAGTCAATACAATCCTTAGAATAGATGCGATTTGAAAAATTAGGGTTAGGTTTCCGCCGAAACCATCTCGGACCCACCGAGTTGAAAAACTCGGTCCCACCGATTTGGCTAATGCCATTGCACTAGTAACTCTCGGTCTGACCGAGAATTGCTAATCGGTGTGACCGATTTTAAAACTTTGTGAAACCCTAGCAGTCTCGGTGCCACTGAACTGTAACTCGGTCCCACCAAGCTCACCAGTTTAGGTTCCAAAACTGCTTCGGTATCACCGAGTTTGAAAATTGGTTGATCCGAAATGCTTTCTGTGGAAAACTAAAACTGAGTTTTTGAATCATTCTTTTGCAAAAATCTCTGCATTTTGTGATGCTCATCCATTCTATCTCATCTATAACTATTCACAGGGTCAGCAGTCAGTGATTTGCAGCATGTCAGACCAAAGTGATAGTCAGAACAAGTCAGAAGAACAGATTCACATGAGTGAGGGCACTAGTCCCTCAAGCACTTCAGATGATGGCAGTAGGAGCACCCCAAGCAATCTGCCTAAAGCTGCCACCAGGACAAGGAAGAAGAGAACCTCAGAATCTGAGGATGAGGATTATATGGCAGAAGAAGATGAGGCTACTTCCAAGAAGGTAGTGCTCAAAAAGGAGTATGGCTCAGCAAAGACCACAAAGCCTGGACTTAATAGGAAGGTTCCTGCCAAGAGGACACCTATGCTGAAGGTTAGAGGATCAACACAAGTACCTGAAAAGCCTGATCCCAAAGAGCCAGTTGTAGAAGGAAAGAAAAGGAAGGAAAGGGTCAAAAAGACCATGGCTAGAGTTGTTGGTCAACCTTCCATGATGGAAGAGGAAGAAGAGGTTGCTGCACTAGCACCAAAGGCACAAAAGCTGATGGGTGATGTTATAAAGTCAGGGGCTGCAACATCAAAGCCCAAAGAAGCACCCAAAGCTGCCCCCAAGCCCAAGAGTGCACCAAAGAGGAATACCAGGAGTATTCCAGCTGCTGAGAAGAACAAGGCCCCAGTGCCTGAAGTTGCTGATGAGGAAGATGATGAAGGACAAGTCCTGAGGAAGCTCAAACCCAAGATTCCAGACTACAATGACGCTCATCCTATGGCTGAGGACATGAATATCAGGAGAGACTCAGGGTTGAGGCTATGGAGAATGACAGATCCATATGCTACCAGGAGAAGGACTGCTGTTGATTACAGGTTCCATACAAAGGAACAACAGGACTTCTATGAGACAATCTTGTTGGACAAGAAGCCCACAGTGTGTGATATGAGGTGGGTCGACTGGACCTACATGAAAGAGAATGAAGAACACTATCCTGGAGTGCAAGACAGTTTCATTGCATGTGGAGTTGCAGATTTTGTTGGGCAGAAGTTCACCAACTGGAATGATGAACTCATGAAGCAATTCTGCTCCACAGCACACTTCTATCCAGATGGCAGGATAGTTTGGATGTCTGAAGGTACAAGGTACCAGTCAACCATAGAGGAATGGGCCAATCTGATCAATGCCCCAAAGGAGAGTGAAGATGACTTGGATGTCTATGCCAAGAAGAAGATGGATCACAATTCTATGTCACATATGTACAAGGAGATCCCAGACAAAGCTCTTGAGACTTTGAAGTTTGGGTCAGTCCATTTTCTTCTGCCATGGCTGTCAATGATCAACTGGATCCTAAGGCACACTCTTTTGCCCAAGTCAGGTGACCACAACATGATCAGAGGGCATGCAATAAACTTGCTACATATATTTGACGCGCCACAGAAATTCAAGGTCATGAGCCTATGGTTGAGACTATCAAGAGGACTGCAGCAGACCAAAAGAGGAGTTGTGGATATGCCCCACAAATTCAGGAGTTGATTAACTCAAAGATGGGCACAGGAAAATATCTGTTGGATAAGGAACACTTTGCTCTCTATCCAGACTTTGAGGACAATCAAGTTGTAATGAATGAGAATGAACCATCATCAGTGCAAGCTCAAGAGAAGAAGGAGAAAGCAAAGAGAGAGAAGGCTGCCAAGATGCCAACTCAAGAGGAGGCATCTGAGTACTTTTTGAAGAACAAGCAGGAGCAGCTTGGTTACTTGATAGCATCAACACTGAGGATTGAGAAGGGGTTGGCCACCCTAACTCAAAATCAGGAGAGCCTGGAAAGAATCATGGAACAAAAATTCTATGATCTAGATGTCAAAGTAACTGAGATTCAGTCAGTTGTGGAGCAGCTTCAGGATGACATGCAGGAGAGGAAGGGCAAGACAACCACTGATGCATTTGCTAGAGTGCCTAGAGCTCAGAGGTCAGCTGCAGTGCCTGTGACAGACACTAGAGCCACATCACACTACTAGGAAAAGGCCTACTAATGGCGCACCGGTTTTGCATACTAATGGCGCACTACCGGTGCGCCATTAGTAGCATGCCATTAGAATTTTTTACTAATGGCGCACCACTGGTGCGCCATTAGTATCTGGTATACTAATGGCGCACCTGGCAGTGCGCCATTAGTGTGTAACTCCATGCGCCATTAGTATGCCTCCTGGGGGGCCATATGTAACCATGTGCTTTGTCACACTAATGGCGCACTCTGCCTTGATGCGCCATTAGTATCCTTTGGCACACTAATGGCGCACTCTGCCTTGATGCGCCATTAGTATGAATATTTGGTTTTTTTTGAATATATATATTTTTTTGCTTTTCTGATTTTTGCACAGGTTACAAAATATATTATTGGACAGAATATAGACAGCAGCACACAACAACATCAGATTCATTGAATACAATATAAGATTAGTCTCCGAATACAATTCATCATATTAGTCTCCGAATTCAAAAGACCGAACAAAGATAAAGCATTACAAGTCTCAAGACCGCGAGTATCGAGTTTGTCTTCACATTACAAGTCAATATCGATCATCTAAACTACCATCACATAAAAGAGAGTTGTGGTCGTCACGATGAGCATCATCGCGATCAAACTGGTACTCATCCGGTTCCTCCAACGCTCCCTCGTCTCTCCCGCTAGATAGCGGGCATATCTAGATTCGGCCTCCGCCCTAGTGGTGTACCCTTTGTAACTGTTACCGCTGAAACGGTGAACCTTTCTCCGACACTCCTCCCAGTCGTCGTAGACTCCGGGAACCTTACCCTTGTACTTGAGTGAATTCCTCCTTGACGGTGCGGAGCGCATTCGGACGTCGGTCCTTCCTTTGCTTCTTCGATTGGCTGCCATCTGTGTGTGCGCCGCCATCATCAGTGGTGGCATCCTCGGCGGCACCATCAGTGGTGTCATCCCCGTCCCATGCATTAGTCGCAAGTACCCCATATGTCCTATTTTTAGCAAAGTCATGCTAAAATTCACGGAAAATTTCAGCATGACCTTTGCTGAAAATAGGACATATGGAGTACCCAAATTTGCCGGAACGGAAGTTAATCAACATTCCGACAAACTCAAGGGCCTCTCGGGGTACCTGCAAATTCATCACGACACGATGGTCGGAGACATGACCTTTGCAAAATGGTCGGAGACACGATGGTCTTTCTCAATGTGATCAATTGATGGATCAACACATAAAACATGTCCAATAAGTATGATTTATAGAGTCAACATCAGTATGAATATATATAAAGTTTTTCTTCATCAGCCAGGACCATGCAAGTAACTGCATCAGTATGAATATATATAAACAAGCAAAGAATGCATGCAAGTTCAAAGTAAAACGTTTCAGTTAATGCAAGTACTCCTCTTGCTCTCTACTTTCTCTCTTCTGTTCTTCAGTTAATTAACTGAATTTTACTGATGTTGTTGTTAACTGAATTTTAATCAGCTGCTGAAGAACACCTTCAGTTTCGTCAGATATAGGTGTAGTTTTCAGAAACAGGAGGGCCCACGTCTCCCCTCCTGGACGTTTCAGAAACAGGAGGGCCCACGTCTCCCCTCCAGAGTTTTCGAGGGCCCACGTCTCCCCTCGAAAGGGCAGGACATTTGAGTTTTCGAGGCAACTCCCCACGTCTCCCCTCCACTGGCACTCCCCACGACGCAGAGGGGGTTTTCTTCCCACGTCCAGGTAACTCCCCTCCTATTCCATTGCCGCTCCATCTTCCTCCCTCTGCCTCCCTCCTCATTCCGTTGCCGCTCCATCTTCCTCCCTCTACCTCCCTCTGCCTCCAGCATGAAGCAAATCCCCTCTGCCTCCACCATCGCTAGCCAGGAGGGCAATGGCGGAGGAATCATGGAGCAACTCCCCTCCGTCTGCCAAGAGAATGGCAGAGGCATCGTGGAGCAATTCCCCTCCGTCTGCCAAACATCACCGTGGTGAGGCGTCTGGCAAGGAGCCGCTGGTGGTCGACGATGATGTTCCGGTCCCCGGGCAGAAGCGGGACTACACCGTGCCGTTCAAGGTTGATATCCACCTGAAGGAGCCGCTGGATGTCGTATGCACCAGCAATCCAGACGAAGCCGACAAGATGATCCGCAAGATGAGGAGGAGGCTCGGCGGTATGCTTCCTCGGAATATCGGTGTTGATGTCGAGTATACCAGGGAAGACAAACCTCCGCAAATTGCTGCAGTTCTGCAGTTATGCGTGGAGGATCTCGTCTTGGTATACCACATCACCGCGGCAACCAAATGGTAAAAACATCCAGTTCTGAAGTTTCTGTCTAATTAGTAGTTTCTGAAGTAGATGCAATAGTTATGAAGTTCTGAAGTAGATGCAATACTAGTTCTGAAGTTCTGAAGTTTCTGAAGTTCTGAAGTTTCGTTTTAATTAGTAGTTTCTGAAGTTTTTGAAGTTTCTGAAGTTTCTGAAGTAGATGCAATAGTTCTGAAGTTCTGAAGTAGATGCAATACTAGTTCTGAAGTTATGAAGTTTCTGAAGTCCTGAAGTTTCGTTTTAATTAGTAGTTTCTAAAGTTTTTGAAGTTTTTGAAGTTTCTGAAGTAGATGCAATAGTTTTGAAGTTCTGAAGTAGATGCAATACTAGTTATGAAGTTATGAAGTTTCTGTCTAATTAGTAGTTTTTTGGTGATCATACAAAATGTTGTCTACAAGTTTTTGTGATCATTTAGTAGCTGTTATGAATGTTGTCTTGTAATGCAAAAGATTGCAAAAAAAATACATCATTGAGATGTTATGCTTGCTGTTTTGATCATACAGAATGTTGTCTTGTAGTTGTTGTGATCATTTAGTAGTTGTTGTGATCATACTGTTTTAACTGAATTTTTGTCAGAACTGAAGATGCTATTTTAACTAAATTTTGCTTTAACTGAACCCATTTTAATTCTATAGTTTCTGAAGTTTTTGAAGTAGATGAATTTGATGCACCAGATTAATTTGATGCAGGCCCAAGGAACTCCGCCCGCTCCTGCAGGAGAAGAAGCTGTACACCTTTGTTGGCTTCTGCATTAGAGACGACAAGGAGAAGCTGAAGTAGTCTGGTTTGGAGATCAACCCCGACAAGTACATCGACCTGCAGCGCAAATGGAGAGTTCCAAACAATGGAAAGAAGTGGCAGTCTTTGGCTGAGTTTGCAGCCAGCCTCATCCACCCATCCTACTCAAAAATGAAGCAGAAGATCGACAGGAATTCGGACCACCTACCATGGGGGGACAGCCCACTGCCAAACAAGCTCATCGAGTACGCCGCGAAAGATGCGTACGTCACCTACGAGGCATGGAAGAAAATCGAAATCACCAAAGAAGATTTGGAGCTCTGGCAAGAGGCAGAGGGTCATTGGGATGACCCCTACTACTGGGGATATTGAGTTGTTTGTGGTATTGGGATGACCCCTACTACTGTGTCTCAGTTTGTAGTTATGTGGTTGAACAAGTTTGCTTTTGTTATGTTGAACAAGTTTGCTTTTGTTATGTTGAACAAGTTTGCTTTTGTAATGATGAACAAGTTTGCTTTGGTTGTCAGTTGACATCATCTCATCGCTGAGCATGGTTTAGTTTTACCTTTATCTATTTATTATTTAGGCAGCGCTATTCAGGCATGGAAGATATAATCATCCTTATGGTGAGGATCGCAATGTTTTTAGCTTCCAAGTTTCTAATGACACATGATCTTTCCAACCACATAACTTAACTGCAAACATTTCCCCTGTAAATTGTAGTTACACATTCCAACCAATACATGCAGGTTGTAATTTCATACTGAATGACCATCAATGACTAAGTGAAGCAAATAATTGCTATGCATTTCTTGGCACGCGAGAAGGAAGAGGGGAGAGGAGGCGGAGCTCACCGGGGAGGCGCAAGGAGGCCCTGCGACAGCTTAGTAGCAACAGAGGTGGCCGAAGTTAAGGAAGACAACGGTGACCCGA
>NC_041387.1:565371896-565381493 GCF_002162155.2 Triticum dicoccoides | reverse complement strand
GAGGGAGGGGGTGGGTGGGTGCGGTGAAGGCTAGGGAGGGGGTGGATTGGGAGCGGATGGCGATGGGGGGCAGGGCAGGGGCTGACTGGGGGCGGCGACGGAGACGGAGGCGCGGGGGCGGCGACAGCGTGGGTCGGGGCAGCGCGCGGGTGGATCTGGTGGCGAGGGAGAGAGGGTCGAAGGGGATCTGGTGAGAGGGAGGGAGGATAGCTAGGGGGAGGGTTCTAATGGCGCACCGTCCAGTCGTGCGCCATAAGTATGACTATTCTAATGGCGCACCACCCCTCGGTGCACCATTAGAATTTTGTTTTAATCTAGCCTACTAACCATATCTACAACCTAACCCTATCTATAATAGAACCCACCCACTAGCCCGACTGGTCAGCACGCAGCACACACACCAGGAGGTCCTGGGTTCGATTCCCAGGCTCCCCAATATTTTTTTATGCATTTTAAATGCTGTTTTTTATATTTATTTGTGTTTAAATATGTTCAAACTTGTTTAAATCATAACAGTAATATTTTTTTATAAAAACAGTAATAATTTTTTGAAAAATATGTTCAAATTTCTTACTTGAAAATATCATCGGCGACGGCGGTGGAGCGGGGGAGGGTGCGGGGATGGAGATCGAGATGGAGGGGGAATCGAGATCGAGATGGAGGGGGATCGATATCAAGTGTCCTCATGAATTCAAAAAGTGCCCATGAATAAAATATTCATGATATCAAAAAGTGCCCATGAAATACAATCGAGAAATGAAGACTACGATTTAAATACAATCGATCTTAGCTAGCTATCTGTTCACAATCTTCTTGCCCTTCTTTTTCGCAAATGGAGTTCTTCTGTGGAACAGACGTCCTTTAGGTAGGGTGGTCCTGCTTCTTCTTATGGTGTGTGCTGCTACTTCATCGTCATCGTCATGTTCGATCTTCGGGTCGCCGTACTTGTTGAAGTCTTGCTCATTGGCTACTCCATCCATTCCGATGATCTTCCTTTTGCCTCTCCTCACGACAACACGACTGGGCTTTGGCGGGCCAGTAATGAAGAAGCATTGGTCCACTTGGGAAACCAGTACCCATGGCTCATTTTTCGCGGTGACGTTTGCGCCCGCGGTCTTGGATTTGGCTTCAGGTATAAACACGACTGGGCTTTGGCATAGTGCGCCATTAGTAGGTTTGCAAAAAAGTAAAAAGAAATTATATACTAATGGCGCACTGTCTTGGTCGTGCGCCATTACAAGTTCTAACTAGTAATGGCACACTTTGCCATTCCTGCGCCATTAGTTTGTATGGAAAAATGGGGAAAAAATCAATAGTAGTGGCGCACCGTGAGCACGATGCGCCATTAGTGTCTTCCACACTAATGGCGCACGAGCAACCGGTGCACCATTAGTATATAGTAGTGGCGCACTACTTACCTGGTGCGCCATTAGAATCAGTCCTATCTATAGCCCTTTTCCTAGTAGTGTCATTTGCACCAGTTACAACTCCTACAGCTCCAGGGCAACCAGCTCCAGCACCAACTCCTCCAGCTCCATCCACATCAACTGAAGCCTTTGTCCAAGGAGCCATCTCTACACCACCTCCTGAAGATCAAGCCTGAGAGTCGATCTATCACTATGCATTTTCTATGAACTTTTTGGTAACTTGTTGCCAAAGGGGGAGAAAAATGTATAGATCATAGGCTTCGAGAGAGAGAGAGTGTTGATTTTGTTCTCTCTTGCTTTGGTGGTTAAACTTTGTTTGCTTTTGATTGCTTGAGATACTATGCTATTACCTGTGAGACATTGATGATCATGTGTTTGATCATAAGCTACACTTATGCCTGTTTGTTGATATTATCTTACCTATCCTTATATGATCATTCACTTTGCTTGGTGATGAGTGCATGTATTCAATCTTTATTATTTTGAGCGCTCCACCAAGATGTATGTGACATGGAAGAGTAACCCATGAGCCTAATTCCTTGTGCATTTGCAGTCCAAAGCAAATCTTAAACTATGCACAGATTTAGGGGGAGCTCTTGCTTATCACATACTTCTCAAAGCGACAATGTTTTTCAATCTTATTATCATTTGTCGAAGCTTTGATCTATATGTTGTCATGAATGACCAAAAAGGGGGAGATTGAAAGTGCAACTATCCCTAGGTGGTTTTGGTAATTCATAAGAACATATAGCTCATTGAGCTAATGCTATTCCAAGACTATTATTTCAGGAAAGCTCAATGAATGGCATGGCATGGATGATGAAAGTGGATCCCTCAAAATATCAAGGACAAAGGATTGGCTCAAGCTCAAAAGGTCAAGACTCTTCATTTTACATTTTAGTGATCCAAGATCACATTGAGTCTATAGGAAAAGCCAATACTATCAAGGAGGGATGAGGTGTTGCTTAATGAGCCTCTTGCTTCAAGTGCTTAGTGATATGCTCCAAATACCCTCAACTACTTTCTCACATCCTCATATGACCTAAACCCAAAGTAAAAATCGGTCAGACCGATTCTTTCTATCCGGCGCCACTGAGTTCAAAAGTCATAGCCACTGCCACAAACCCTAGGCAAATCGGTCTCACTGATAGGGATCTCGGTCTCACCGAGATGGGATTGTAATCTCTCTGTTTCCCTTCATAACGTTTCGGTCTAACCGAAGTGAGCGATCGGTCCCACCGAGATTGCAATGTAAACTCCCTGTTTCCCTTTCGTAACATTTCGATCTCACCGAAATGAGCGAATCGGTCCCACCGAGTTTACCTGACCAACTCTCTGGAAAGCTTATTACCAAAATCGGTCTCACCGAGTTTGTGTAATCGGTCTTACCGAGATTACGTTATGCCCTAACCCTAACCATATCGGTCTTACCGAGTTGCATGTCGGTCCCACCGAGAACCCTAACGGTCACTAGGTTTACTAAATCGGTCCGACCGAGTCTGTTGAATCGGTCCCACCGAGTTTGGTAATTTGTGTGTAACGGTTAGATTTTGTGTGGAGGCTATATTACCCCTCCACCTCCTCTTCATTCGTGGAGAGAGCCATCAGAACAAACCTACACTTCCAACTTACCATTTCTGAGAGAGAACCACCTACTCATGTGTTGAGGCCAAGATATTCCATTCCTACCATATGAATCTTGATCTCTAGCCTTCCCCAAGTTGCTTTCCACTCAAATCTTCTTTCCACCAGATCCAAGTCCCATGAGAGAGAGTTGAGTGTTGGGGAGACTATCATTTGAAGCACAAGAGCAAGGAGTTCATCATCAACACACCATTTGTTACTTCTTGGAGAGTGGTGTCTCCTAGATTGGCTAGGTGTCACTTGGGAGCCTTCGACAAGATTGTGGAGTTGAACCAAGGAGTTTGTAAGGGCAAGGAGATCGCCTACTTCGTGAAGATCTACCGCTAGTGAGGCAAGTCCTTCGTGGGCGACGACCATGGTGGGATAGACAAGGTTGCTTCTTCATGGACTCTTCGTGGGTGGAGCCCTCCATGGACTCGCGCAACCGTTACCCTTCGTGGGTTGAAGTCTCCATCAACGTGGATGTACGATAGCACCACCTATCGGAACCACGCCAAAAACATCCGTGTCTCCAATTGCGTTTGAATCCTCCAAACCCTTCCCTTTACTTTCTTGCAAGTTGCATGCTTTAATTTCCGTTGCTCATATACTCTTTGCATGCTTGCTTGAATTGTGTGATGATTGCTTGACTTGTCCAAAGATTGCTAAATTTTCCAAACTCTAAAATTGGGAAAAGGTTAAGTTTTAATTGGTCAAGTAGTCTAATCACTCCCCCCTCTAGACATACTTCAAGGTCCTACAGAGATCAACAATTTATTCAAAATTAAGCCACCGCCGTGCTCTAAAAGATATAAGTGAAGCACTAGAGCAAAAACTATCTAGCTCAAATGATATAAGTGAAGCACATAGAGTATTCTAATAAATTCCAATCAAGTGGGCTTATTCACAAAATGTGTGTACAGCAAGGATGATTGTGGTAAACTAAAAATCAAAGACT
This sequence comes from Triticum dicoccoides, assembly GCF_002162155.2. Taxonomy (NCBI): domain Eukaryota; kingdom Viridiplantae; phylum Streptophyta; class Magnoliopsida; order Poales; family Poaceae; genus Triticum; species Triticum dicoccoides. The sequence continues at coordinate 565,377,485 of NC_041387.1, read as the reverse complement.
AATATCATACAAGATGCTCCAAGCAAAACACATATCATGTGGCGAATAAAAATATAGCTCCAAGTAAAGTTACCAATGAACGAAGACGAAAGAGGGGATGCCTTCCCAGGGGATCCCCAAGCTTAGGCTTTTGGCTATTTTTGAATATCTTGGGGTGCCATGGGAACCCCCAAGCTTAGGCTTTTGCCACTCCTTATTCCATAGTCCATCAAATCTTTACCCAAAACTTGAAAACTTCACAACACAAAACTCAACAGGAAATCTCATAAGCTCCGTTAGTGAAAGAAAGCAAAACCACCACATAAGGTACTGTAATGAACTCATTCTTTATTTATATTTGTGTTAAACCTACTGTATTCCAAGTTCTCTATGGTTCATACCACTTAATACTAGCCATAGATGCATCAAAATAAGCAAACAACACACAAAAAACAGAATCTGTCAAAAACAGAACCGTCTGTAGCAATCTGTAACCCAAGAATACTTATGGAACTCTAAAACTCCTACCAAAATAGGAAGTCCTGGGAAATTTGTCTATTGATCTACAGAAAAAAGAATCAACTCAAAAGAACTTTTCCGTTATTTAACAAAACTAACTTCATGCGCGCAAAGTTTCTGTTTTTCAGCAGAATCAAATTAACTATCACCATAGGTTATCCTATAGGTTCTACTTGGCACAAACACTAATTAAAACATAAAAACACATATAAATAGAAGGTAGATGCAAAATTTATTACTAAACAGAAACAAAAACAAAAAACACAAATAAAATTGGGTTGCCTCCCAACTAGCACTATCATTTAACACCCCTAGCTAGGCATAAAAGCGAGGATAGATCTAAGTAGTGCCATCTTTGGCACCTAATTCATAAGTAGCTCGCATGATAGATTCATAAGGTAATTTAATTTTCTTTCTTGGAAATTTCTCCATGCCTTTCCTTAATGGAAATTGGAATCTAATATTCCCTTCCTTCATACCAATAATCGCACGAATTCGTTCTAAGGAAAGGTCTACCAAGAATAATAGGGCAAGAAAGATTGCAATCTATATCAAGAACGATAAAATCTACGGGCACCAAATTTCTATTTGCAACAATGAGAACACCATTGATCCTTCCCATTGGCTTTTTAATGGTGGAATCCGCAAGGTGCTAATTTAAAGAGCAATCATCAAGATCATGGAAACCTAGAATATCACATAAAGTTTTCGGAATCATGGAAACACTAGCACCCAAATCACATAAAGCATAACACTCATGATCTTTAATTTTAATCTTTGTAGTAGGTTCCCACTCATCATTAAGTTTTCTAGGTATATAAACTTCCAAATGAAGTTTTTCATCATAAGATTGCATCAAGGCATCAACAATATGTTTGGTAAAAGGTTTATTTTGACTATAAGCATGAGGAGAATTCACAACGGATTGCAACAAGGAAATACAACCTTCTAAAGAACAATTATCTAATTAAATTCCTTGAAATCCAAGATAGTGGGTTCAATGCTATTTAAAGTCTTGACCTCTCCAATCCGACTTTTACCAAATTTAGCATCAAGATCTAAAAACTCCAAATCATTGGGACGCCTTTTAACTAAAGTTGACTCATCTCCAGTCCCATCATTGTTAAGATTCATATTGCAAAACAAAGATATAATAGGGGACACATCAATAACTTTAAGATCTTCATCATTATTTTCATGGAAACTAGAAGAACACGCCTTTATAAAGCAATCTTTCTTAGCACGCAATCTAGCGGTTCTTTCTTTGCACTCATCAATGGAAATTCTCATAGCTTTGAGAGACTCATTGATATCATGCTTAGGAGAAGTAGATCTAAGTTTCAGAGAATCAACATCAAGTGAAAGTCTATCAACGTTCCTAGCCAAATCATTAACTTTAAGAAATTTCTCTTCAAGCAAGGCATTAAATTCTTTTGAGAGATCATAAATTCTTTCAAACTATTCTCAAATCAGGGGGCATCTTATTAAAATTACCAGAAGAATTATTGTAGGAAATTCCATAATTATTAGAGGAATTACTAGGGAACGGTCTAGGATTAAAGTTTCCTCTATAAGCATTGTTTCCAAAACTATTCCTACCAACAAGATTCACATCCATAGATTCATTATTATTCTCAATCAAAGTAGACAAAGGCATATCATTGAGATCAATAGGAGCACTCTTAGTAGCAAACAATTTTATAAGTTCCTCCATCTTTCCACTCAAAACATTACTTTCTTCTATCGCAAGCACTTTTTTACTAGTAGATCTTTCCATGTGCCATTGAGAATAATTATCCATAATATTATCAAGGAGTTTTGTAGCATCTCCTAAAGTGATTTCCATAAACCTGCCTCCCGCGGCCGAATCTAAAAGATTTCCAGAAGCAAAATTCAATCCGGCATAAAAATTTTGTATGACCATCCATAAATTCAAACCATGAGTAGGGAAATTACGAATCATAAATTTCATTCTTTCCCAAGATTGGGCAACATGCTCATGATCAAGTTGTTTAAAATTCATAATATCGTTCCTAAGAGTGATGATCTTAGCGGGAGGAAAATATTTAGAGATAAAAGCATCTGTGCACTTGTTACAAGAATCAATACTATTTTTAGGCAAAGACGAAAACCAAACTTTAGCATGATCTCTAAGTGAAAACGGAAATAACTTCAATTTAACAATATCATTATCCGTATCTTTCTTCTTTTGCATCTCACACAAATCAACAAAGTTGTTTAGATGGGTAGCGGCATCTTCACTAGGAAGGCCGGCAAATCGATCCTTCATAACAAGATTCAACAAAGCAGTATTGATTTCACGATACTCAACATCGTTAAGAGGAGCAATCGGAGTACTAAGGAAATCATTATTATTGGTATTAGAGAAATCACACAATTTGGTATTATCTTGCGCCATGGCGACAAGTAATCCACACACAAGCAAACAGAAAAAGGCAAGCGAAAAAGAGAGAGGAGAGGATTGGAAAAAGGAGGGCGAATAAAACGGCAAGGGTGAAGTGGGGGAGAGGAAAATGAGAGGCAAATGGAAAATAATGTAAATGCGAGGGAGATGAGTTTGTGATGGGTACTTGGTATGTCTTGACTTGAGCGAAGACCTCCCCGGCAACGGCACCAGAAATCCTTCTTGCTACGTCTTGAGCTTGCATTGGTTTTCCTTGAAGAGGAAAGGGTGATGCAGCAATAGTAGCGTAAGTATTTCCCTCAGTTTTTGAGAACCAAGGTATCAATCCAGCAGGAGGATTCTCAAAAGTCCCACGCACCTACACAAACAAACAAGAACTCACAACCAACGCAATAAAGGGTTTGTCAATCCCTTCACGGCCACTTGTGAAACTGAGATCTGACAGAGATAATATGATAAGATAAATATATTTTTGGTATTTATAATATAGATTGGAAAAGTAAAGATGCAAATAAAAGTAGATTGAAAGCTTATATGATAAGAGATAGACCCGGGGGGCATAGGTTTCACTAGTGGATTCTCTCAAGATAGCATAAGTATTACGGTGGGTGAACAAATTACTATCGAGCAATTGATAGAAAAGCAAATAATTATGAGATTATCCGGGCATGATCATGTATATAGGCATCACGTCCGTGACAAGTAGACCGACTCCTTCCTGCACCTACTACTGTTACTCCACACATCGACCGCTATCCAGCATGCATCTAGAGTATTAAGTTCATAAAGACCAGAGTAACGCATTAGGAAAGATGACATGATGTAGAGGGATAAAGTCATGCAATATGATATAAACCCCATCTTTTTATCCTTGATGGCAACAATACAATACGTGGCTTGCTGCCTATTGTCATTGGAAAAGGACACCGCAAGATTGTAGCCAAAGCTAAGCACTTCTCCCATTGCAAGAAAGATCAATCTAGTAGGCTAAACCAAACTGATAATTCGAAGAGACTTGCAAAGATAACTTAATCATACATAAAAGAATTCAGAGGAGATTCAAATATTTCTCAGAGATAAACTTGATCATAAACCCACAATTCATCGGATCTCAAAAACACACCACAAAAAGAGTTACATCAAATAGATCTCCAAGAAGATCGAGGAGAACATGGTATTGAGATCCAAAAAGAGAGAAGAAGCCATCTAGCTAATAACTATGGACCCGAAGGTCTATGGTAAACTACTCACAACTCATCGGAGGGGCTATGGTGTTGATGTAGAAGCCCTCCGTGGTTGATTCCCCCTCCAGCGGAGCGTCGGCGAAGGCTCCAATATGGGATCTCGCGGATACAGAAGGTTACGATGGTGGAAATAGTTTTTCATGGTCGATTCTGATGTTCTCGGGGTACATGGGTATATATAGGAGGAAGAAGTAGGTCGGTGGCCGCCCGAGGGGACCACGAGATAGGGGCGCGCCCTGTAGGGGTGGGCGCGCCCTCCACCCTCGTGGCCGCCTCGGCTGCTTCTTGACTTGCACTCCAAGTCCTCTGGATCACGTTTGTTCCAAAAATCACGCTCCTGAAGGTTTCATTCCGTTTGGACTCCATTTGATATTCCTTTTCTTCGAAACACTGAAATAGGCAAAAAAACAGCAATACGTCCTGGGCCTCCGGTTAGTAGGTTAGTCCCAAAAATGATATAAATGTGTAAAGTAAAACCCCTAAACATCCAAAACGGGTAATATAATAGCATGGAACAATCAAAAATTATAGATACGTTGGAGACGTATCAATAATCTACGAAGATCTTTATCGGTCGAACTGTTATGACAACATACGTTATTCCCTTTGTCCATCGGTATGTTACTTGCCCGAGATTCGATCGTCGGTATCTTCATACCTAGCTCAATCTCATTACCCGCAAGTCTCTTTGCTCGTTTCGTAATACATCATCATGTAACTAACTCATTAGTCACTTTGCTTGCATGGCTTCTTATGATGTGCATTACCGAGAGGGCCTAAAGATACCTATCCAATACCCGGAGTGACAAATCCTAATGTAGATCTATGCCAACCCAACAAACACCTTCGGAGATACCTGTAGAGCATCTTTATAATCACCCAGTTACGTTGTGACGTTTGATAGCACACACTACAAAAAAAGACACATCCGTGACATTTTGGGCCGAACGATTTTTTTTTTCTGTTATACATATGACACTTCTATGACGATAATTGTGACAAAACCCGGTATCATCATAGATGTGGTGGGCTCCTACTTCTATGACAAAAAAATGATGACAGAAAATGGGATTTTTGTCCTGGGCGGGCCGGAGACGCAGCTGCATGACATTCTTTGGACCGTCCATGACGGAAAAAACCGTGGTAGAAGCAAGGGGGAGGAAATTTCGGGGAGTTGCCGGTTACGGTGGGAGGCCGGGGCCTGAGCGATGCGCGTTTCTCTTGTACAGGTATGCGCGTGTGTGCGAGGCGTTGGCTCTAACTGAACCCGAGCGAGATGTTGGGATCTAACTGAACCCGAGCGATTGCACTGCAGGCTACGCGTTACTGAACCCGAGCAATCGATCGATGGCTGTTAACTGAACCTGATCGAGCGATTCCTTCGCTACTGCTGCTAACTGAAGCCGATTGATGCTACCTCCG
>NC_041387.1:565321628-565371480 GCF_002162155.2 Triticum dicoccoides | reverse complement strand
GTAGACGGTGGAGGGGTGCCCGTGGAGGGGTGGTTGAACAGGACCCCGTGGTGTGGAGGGCTGGATGAATAGTAGACGGTGGAGGGGTAGTTGAACAGTAGTCGGTGGAGTAGCACGTGGCGGAGGCTGGATGAACAGGAGCCCATGGAGGCTGGAGGAGGTCGATGGTAGCCCGTGGAGGCTAGAGGAGGTCGACGGTGGAGATGAACAGTATCCCGTGGAGTCCCGTTTTGTGGTACGCCACACTCCTCCCGATGAACAGGACCCCCATTTCGACCGTAGCGCTCCAACACAAGTCCGTTTCGTCCATTTTGCAGTACGCCACACCCCTCCCGATCAACAGGACCCCCGTTTTGACCGTAGGAGGTCCGTTTCCTCCGTTTTGCGGTACGCCACACCTCTCCCGATCAACAGGACCCCCATTTCGACCGTAGGAGGTCCGTTTCCTGCGTTTTGCGGTAAGCCACACCCCTCCCGATCAATAGGACCCCGTTGCGAACGTAGGAGGTCCATTTCCTCCGTTGTGCGGTACGCCAGGCCTCATTTCCATCGCCTATTCCGTCCAAGCCCTCCCGATGAACACGACCACGCATTCCGTTCTGACCCAGCCGGATGGCTCCCACACGTTCCGTTGCCTCCCGATGAACACGACGCATTCCATTCCCTCCCCATGAACACGATGCATTCCGTTGCCTCCCCATGAACACGACGACGACGTTGTTTCTCTGTTCCGACCCAGCCATGTACATGAGCCCTGGCCATACGTATGCGCGAGTAGCGTTCGAGACCCCGCCCGTATGTACGTACGTGGCTGTATTTTCTTTCTTGCACCCTGGCCGCTGTATGTACGTGTACATGCTATGTGCGCGCCTCTACTACGACACATACGCGCCTCTACTACGACACGTGCGCGCCTCTACATCGACCAGTATATATGTACGTACATGTTCGCGACCAGAATGACAATGCTACGTACGCTTCGACCAGGTGGGTCCCGACTATCAGGCACTTCCTTGCCTGCGAAGATGTAGCTGGTGGGTCCCAGCAGTAAGGGGGGCGAATTGTTTTGGGTCTTGTTTTTCCCGGACGCACTTCCTTGCGTGCGAAGATGTAGCTGGTGGGTCCCAGCAGTCAAGGGGGCGAATGTTTTTTTTGCCCGAACGCACTTCCTAGCGTGCGAAGGTGTAGCTGGTGGGTCCCAGCAGTCAGGGGCGAATCATTTTTTTTGCCCGGACGCACTTCCTTGCGTGCGAAGATGTAGCTGGTGGGTCCCAGCAGTCAGGGGGAAACGTTTTTTTTGCGAAATACGGTGGCCCATTCGATGGGTCCCCACTGTCATGTGGAGGAATAATTATTTTCCGCGTAATAAGGAGGCACTTCCTTGCTGTGGCCGTGGACCCAGATGTCAGCCTTTCCACATACATTCCACGTCCAATGGAAGTCGTTCCTTGACCACGTTGATCACGCTGCGCCGAGAGCACCAGGGCGGTGGATGACGGCGAGGCCTGGGAAGTTTACGACGTGGAGCCGAGGAAGACGCGGCAGTGGAAGCCCGCACGGAGAGGAGTACGAGGGTTCACTGGTTTGGCTACGGTGTGAGGCTGCCGTCGCCGCAGGGCCTGGCCAGCGGTGGGAATAGTAGGGGGCGGTGAGGCCTCCACGGTAGCACATCCGGCCACGGGAGGTAGGAGCATGCGGCATGACCGGTGCTGCTTTGGGCGGCTGGAGCAAGAAGACCAGAGGTTGAAGAAGCACTATGGCCGTTGGATGGACATCGTGCGGTCACTGGAGCTAGAATCGTTTATATTGACTAAGTTGACAAAGCCCTCCGTCCCCGTCAACTTAGTAGGCCCACAAGTCAACCTCCCACCAAGGTGGGTCCCAGCTAGCAGGGGGTATTCATTTTTTTGTGCGTAATAAGGAGGCACTTCTAGTGGGTCTGAGCTGACAGCAGGGGGAATGTTTTTTCGTGAAATACGGTGGCCCGTCGGGTGGGTCCCAGCAGTTAGGGGCAAATGTTTTTTTCTTGAAATACTGGTGGCCCGTCCGGTGCGTCCCTGCTGTCAGGTGGAGGAATAATTATTTTCTGCGTAATAAGGAGGCACTTCCTTGCGGCTGCCGTGGACCCAGCTGTCAGCCTCTCCACGTACAGTATTCTTCCGATGGAATTCATTCATTGACCACATTGACCACGCTGCGCCGAGAGCACCACGGGGGTGGACGACTGTCGGTGTCAAAACCGGCGGATCTCGGGTAGGGGGTCCCGAACTGTGCGTCTAGGCGGATGGTAACAGGAGACAAGGGACACGATGTTTTACCCAGGTTCGGGCCCTCTTGATGGAGGTAAAATCCTACGTCCTGCTTGATTAATATTGATGATGTGTGTTACAAGAGTGGATCTACCACGAGATCAATGAGGCTAAACCCTAGAAGCTAGCCTATGGTATGATTGTTGTTGTCCTATGGACTAAAGCCATCCAGTTTATATAGACACCGGAGAGGGCTAGGGTTACACAGAGTCAGTTACAATGGTAGGAGATCTACATATCCGTATCGCCAAGCTTGCCTTCCATGCCAAGGAAAGTCCCATCCGGACACGGGACGAAGTCTTCAATCCTGTATCTTCATATTCTTGGAGTCCGACCGATGATGATAGTTCAGCTATCCGGACACCCCCTAGTCCGGAACTCCCTCAGTAGCCCCTGAACCAGGCTTCAATGACGACGAGTCTGGCGCACATGTTGTCTTCGGCATTGCAAGGCGGGTTCTTTCTCTGAATAATTTATAGAAGATTGTGAACACCAGGATAGTGTCCGGCTCTGCAAAAATAAATTCCACGTACCACTGTAGAGAGAATAATATTACACAGGTTCAATCCGCTGACGTATTCCGTGGCGTGACGTCATGCCATTACCAAGCCTTTACTCAAATTGTTTTTATTGTTCCACCTCAGCGCGTTTAGCGAGGCAGTTTCCTTGGCACATCTTGTCGAAGCAGAGATCGTGTTCCCCTTATTCCGGGATTCCCATCAATACGGACGTGGGTAACCCAACCGCGCCTGTTGCCACGCCCCCCCCATCGAAGGCGGGTTCCAAACGGTCACGGGGATGGCTCTTGGTATTCTCCCTCTTTATAATGAGACCAAGGCCCGTTCTTTTCCTTCAATCCTCTATCGAATCCGCCCCTCGCCCCGAGTTCCAACACCCAGGGCTCCATATTCGGGTACCTTCGATCTTCGACAATGTCCGGTCCCGACCTACGAGGCCAGTGGATGCCCTCCTCCGTCACGGAAGAGGACGTGCTAAAGCTGAGAGACGCCAGGTACTTAACCTACGAGATTTCGCATAGGCTGCCTTCCCGAGGGCAAGTTATCCCTACTCCCGAGCCTGGCGAGAGCGTCATGTTCGTGTCTCACCTCCGTCGGGGTTTAGGCTTCCCGATGGATCCCTTCGTGAGGGGGCTCATGTTTTACTATGGGCTGGAATTCCATGACTTGGCTCCGGAGTCCATCCTCCATATCTCATCATTCATTGTCGTCTGCGAAGCCTTCCTCCGCACTACCCCTCACTTCGGCTTGTGGCTCAAAACCTTCAGCGTGGAGCCGAAGATGATTGAGGGGCGTCAGGCAGAGTGCGGAGGGGCGGTTATAAGCAAAAGGGCCGATGCTCCATGGCCCGAGGGCTCTTTTTAGGAGGAGTTCGGCTTGTGGCAACAGGAGTGGTTCTATATCACTGCTCCCAAGGGCAGCAGGCAGAGGCCGCCGCCCGCCTTTCGCTCGGGCCCTCCACAACGGCTGACGTCATGGGTCAACAAGGGGCGTGACTGGGGGCCGTCCAAGGATGTACCCCTGTTGCAGGACCGGATTCGAGGCCTCCAAGAAAGGAAGATCGATCTGGTCGCAGTGGTACAGGTTATGTTGATCCGGCGCCTACTGCCCTGCAAACGTCGCCCCCTCCGCCTGTGGGAATTTAATCTGGAGGGGCCACGAGCTCTTCAACACTTCATGGGTTTGACACCCGCGGAGATGTACAAACTGTTCTTCGGATCGCAAGAAATGCGTCCAGAATTGACCGAGGATGCTGGCCTAAGCTGCAATCGCCCGGATACTCAAGTAAGTAGACCTGTGTCTGGACACACCATCCATTAATCTATTGTGAGTTTGCCTTTTAACCAGCTATCCCTGGACAGGAGTGGATAGCGCAGGAAAAACTGATACGGTGTCCGGCCCCCCTCCCTGAGACCATGCCGGATCCCGTGTTAATCAAAATGTTAGAGGTTGCACCTGCAGAGGAAGGCGAAGAAGGGCACAGGGGACATACCACCTCCGCCACGGAGGATTTTAGTATGGGAGGAATCGAGAGTCCCTCCTTCCAGGGGGAGAAGAGGACCGCTTCTGAAGACCCGGAGGCCAAGGCCTCAAAGCGGGGGAAGAAATCTGCACCGGAAGGTCCTGGGCCGGGAAGAGCCCCGGCCGAACAGTCTCCTCGGAGGAATCAGCCTTCTAGCGAGCCGTAAGTAAAAAAGGGGATTTTTGTAATAGTGGACATCCCTGTTTAATTTCTAAGGGTAACCAAAGTTTTCACCTTGTAGTTCAAACCTCAGCCCATCTCAGCACAGCTCATCTTCGGGAGACCTTCGTACGGAGATGATGGAGAGCGAAACGCCTCCATCTGCCGCCCCATCGTGCGGGGCGGACGACCCTGAGGTGTCGTCGCGGAGGGTCTCCCCGAGTCCGGCAGGGCCAGAGAGTTCGGCACCTATTGGAGTACGACCGGTGGAGCTGCAGGATTTGCTTAAGAGGGCGTCCATCTTAGAAGATCACCGCACATTAATGGGTATGGTGATTGAAAGGATCTCATCCGCCGAAAGCGGGTTGTGTGAGGCCATCGGAAGTTTGCTGACGGGATTTGAGGTACGCAAAAAATGACATACCTTTTGACAGTTTTGCACATGAAGTGCGCCCTGTATAGATAGTAGCCCCTGAGACTTGGTATGCTGTCGAAAGCGGCAGCGTGCCGAGGATCATAATCTCAGTTGTAGATTGTCGCCTTTCCTATGCAGGTGGCAGAACGTTCGGTGGCCAGCCGGACTGAAGGATTTGCCGAGCTGAAGAGGCAACTCGACGTTGCGGATGCCGACATCTCGCTGGTCAATAAACGACTCGATGAGTCGCAAGGTATGTGGTTGCTTTGCGGTCGCCTAGTAAGGGAGCTGACGCTCATTCCTTACGATTTGTATGCCTGATGCAGATGGTGCTGCTGCTGTGGAAGGCCTTCGAGCAGAACTTGCTCGGGCCAAGGAGCAAGCGAGAAAAAGTGAGGCGGCTGCCTCGAAGGCAGCGGAAGAGCTAAAAGCCGAGAAGGCTGCTCACTGCCGAAGCAGGGAGGAGATGGCCGGAATGGCCACGAAATTAAAAGTTTCTACCGACCGCCTGGAGGTTCTTGAAGGAGAACGCCGAGCGGAGCAAGAGGACCTAAAGAAGGCCGACGCCGAAGCCAAGGATGCCCGTAGTGCGATGCAGGCTATGACGGAGGAACTGCGTCAGGTCGAAGACATTGTGGCTGGAAAGCCCTTTATGCTGCGTAGGAAGTTCACAGATCCGAAGTATGCTCAGCTGGGCCGATTGTACGGTGCGGAGGATCCTTATCTGAACTTGGCGGCGAGTGCGGCGGACGCAGTCGTGCACTTTCGAAGCCAGGAGGATCATGAAATGGAAGAGCTTTTCTGGTCTCAATTCCATAGTCCGGAGCGTCCACTTCCGTTGAGTGATCAGCTCGTTGAGTGGGCTGAGCTGAATAGATTGTCCGGACTAGCCATGACGGATGTGGTCGCTCATCTGTGGCTGAAGAGGCCCAAGCCAAATATTTATTTTGGCTTGTTGCAGCAATTCCTTGGGGCGGTGCCGCATATTGGGGCGATGAAGCGGTCAGCATGCATAGAAGGTGCACGGATGGCTCGCCCCTGTGGCAAGACATACTGGGCGGAGATGGATGGCACCGCTGTTGCATCCCAGGGTTCGGACAAAAGCCGATTCCCCACCAAGCACTATTTTGAGGAAGTCCTGCAGGGCGCTCGTATAGTAGAGTCGCAGTGCTCGAAAGATGTTATGTTTGAATGACATGTATGATTTCTGAGATTATATTTATAATGCAATGACTTTTTATACTTGTGTGTTCAAGTATTGAACTATCTCCTGTGCGGCCGTATATGTATGTATAATCTGAAAGATGGCAGTCTTTGGCTTCAGCCCCCACGCACATGGTGCGGGGGTGTTTGCAAAAAGAGAAGCACTTTTTCACACTTAATCCAACGTCTTGGTCCTTTTAAGGAGTTGATAGCGTAGCAAACTAGGCAACCGGACTATAATGCTTTATCACTTTCACTTAGCCATAGGAGCTCGAATGTGGGGCTCCTATATAGCCCCTAGTGGCACCGCTCTTCCCGAACTCGAGGCGCGTATGTGCCTAACCGGGAAGCGGTCCTTCGTCAAAGCGGAGGAATTCTAAACATTCCAATGGTCAATCGAGTGGTTGACCAGTCTCTCGCTATATCATGACAGTTAGTTTTCGGCTTTCTCTACTGAGGTGCTCGCCCGGCCGAACCGGGGCACAATCGCAGTAGTTCTCCTGGTGCCTCGTTAGCCGATGATACGGAACGTAAGGCAGCAAAACACAGGAGCCGGGCAAACCCAACATTTTACCAAAGACATGATTCGGAGCTGATGCATATAAGGCCTAACTCGAGACGCCGAACACTCCCTGAGGTGTTCGGTCTTTATGATATCGGGCAGAACAAGGCCCTAAGCCCCTAGTGTCCAGGTACAGGCAGGAACTTCTGACGCGGCCGATGCCAAAATGCCAGCCTCCTCCTCGGCTATGGTAGGAAACCGGGGGATGTGTATCAACAAGAGACAATAAGAAAGGTTTACGCAGGGTCTTAATCTGAAAAGAATCCTTGCAACGGGTCCCTACTGCACGTCTGCGCCTGTGTCTCCGTTGTGCTGTATCCTGGACGGGTGTAGCATGTGCTTCATCTGTGAAAGAGAAGGACTTAGTTTCTAAGAAATATCGTGCAAAATTTTTATTAAAATAAAGTATAATTTGGAAGATGAAGAAAGTTGAGCTTTATTGGCTTTCATTATGCGCGCGGCCCCTTATAAAAAACGGGGTATGCGGCTGGGAAGCCCCTTGTTAAGTTACGCTGGACTCGTCTAACCATGTCCAAGGTCTAAATGACCTGTTTTTTAAGGGCTTTGACCTGCAAGGTCGGATTAGTGTGTGGCTGTCGAGGCAGCCGCACACTCTCCATGGTCGAGAGCCACTTGGAGTTTTGAGATTGTGCCACGTGGACCGGGCATTTTTAGGAGTAAGAGATGCGTAATGTGGTATTGCATTAAAGCGGGCGAAAGCTGTGCGCCCCAGTAGTGCTTAAGGGCTACTGCTAAATGGGGCGATGGAGAGTGAGCTTTTCGCGACGGGGGTTGTTGGATGACCCGAATACAACCTCTAGTGTTACAGAACCTGTATAATTGGCTAAAAAAGGCCTGGCATCACTCCCTTGAAGGAAGTGCTGCTATAGCGAAGTTTGGTAGGTTCTATCCCCAGTCTGCGGACGGTGTCCTGGTATGGCAGGTGCCGTGCTGCGTGTTATCACATGAAGTGAGTTCACTGTTTTGACTTCTAGTGGGAAAGTCTTTTGTTTTTCGGAGTGCTGCTTTTGGGTTTCGTCACTTTCACTTGGTGTGTCGAGCCCCTTGTGTTCGGCGTTAAGTCAGTCGGACTGCTTGAAGACCCAACAATCTCTGTGGGTATGGTCTGCAGGCTTCCCGGAGGTACCATGTATTTGACACAGTCTATCCAGGATCTTTTTTAGGTTGGATAGTTCATCACTGTTATCCTTTAGGGGCAGTGTTTTGTTGTTCGGCCGGGAGCTTTTGAATCCGGCGTTGACCGCCGTACTACTTGGGCCATTTTCCTTATTCCGGCGCTGATCTTTTCTGCGTCGTGATTTCCCATTTCCATCCCTAACTTCGGATGTACTCGGGTCGCTGGTGCTGCATCTAGCCAGCCAGCTGTCTTCCCCCGCGCAAAAGCGGGTCATGAGGCTTGTTAGTGCGGCCATTGTTCTTGGTTTTTCCTGGCCGAGGTGTCTGGCGAGCCATTCGTCTCGGACGTTGTGTTTAAAGGCCGCTAAGGCTTCAGCGTCCGGATAGTCGACTATTTGGTTCTTTTTAGTGAGGAAGCTGTTCCAGAATTTGCATGCTGACTCTCCGGGCTGTTGAGTTATGTGACTTAAATCGTCTGCATCCGGAGGCCGGACATCAGTCCCCTGAAAATTTGCTCGAAACGCATCCTCAAGCTCTTCCCAACTTCCAATGGTATTTTCTGGGAGGCTTTTAAGCCAATGCCGAGCTGGCCCTTTGAGCTTGAGGGGTAGGTATTTTATGGCATGGAGATCGTCTCCTCTGGCCATATGTATGTGTAGGATGTAATCCTCAATCCAGACTCCGGAGTCTGTTGTTCCGTCATATGCCTCTATGTTTACGGGTTTGAATCCCGCTGGAAATCCGTGATCCAGTACCTCGTCGGTGAAACATAGTGGGTGTGCGGCGCCCCTGTATTTGGGTGTGCCATTGTCTTTGGATACTCGGCGGGTTATGTTGCTTCCTGGAGTCTTCTTTTTTGGCCCATAAATAGATCTGACTGGGTCGTCCCTTTTCCGAGGATCTTTATGCTGATCGTGTGCCGGCTTGTGTGCGGTGCCCCTTGTTGCTCTTGGCCTATCATCTAGTCGTCTATCCGGCCAGGCGGCTTCTTTCTTTTTTGACTGCGGGGGCTCTAAGGCCTCCGCGTCAAATTCGGGCAACAGCTTGCGCTTCGGGTAGCTCTTTGTCTGGTGACTAGCGCCATGTTTATCTGCGCTGTTGATTACTTTGCTCCATCTCATTCTGAGTGCGTCCTCCGCTGTTTTGAGCTTCCGCTTTTGCTTCTTCAAACTTCTTGCAGTGGCGACGAGCCTTTTATGAAGATTCATATGCTCTGGTGATGTGAGATCATCTTCACCGGGGATGAGTTGCTTGTCCAGTTCGTGTCCGGCTGGCTGCTTGTTGGCATGTGCGTCGTCCAATGCTTCGCCCTGCTCTAGGGCCGGGTCAGTATGGTTGCCGTTTTTGTCGATGCCGGTCTTCGGGCGGCGCTTGCGTTGCCGCTTTGGTTGTTTGTTGGGGGAGTTGTCCTTCGCCACGTCCCGTTTTTCCTCATTATCGCCTCCTTTTGGTGTATCCACCATGTATACTTCATGAGTTGGGGTGGCTTTCCCGTGCCCGATAGGCACTGGTTCTTGTTCGTCTCCGGCATCGTCGTCCATACCGTCAATGTCTTCGGAGTCTTAGTCTAGCATGTCGGTTAGATCGTCAACAGCGGCTACCAAGTGGGTGGTGGGTGGGCTTTGAATTTCTTCGTTGTCCGCATCCCAACCGTCCTGACCGCAGTCCGGCCAGGGCTCTCCTGATAACGAGAGATAATTTAGCGAACTCAAGATCTCGCCAAAAGGTGAGAGTTGAAAGATGTCCGCTGCGGTGAACTCCATGACGGTGCCCAATCGGATTTGATCGGAGGGGGCGCGGGAGGTTCGAAGTCCGGCAAGGAGTCCGGCACCTTGGAGTCACGAGCTTTATGAGGGACAAGATCAGTGTTCGGCTCTATCACCGTAGAGGTTGCAGCCCCCGAGGGGGTGTCTAGCCATCCGTCCCCGATCTGCACAGCCGGCTCCGAATTGAAGATCAGAGCGGGTTCGAGTGCGGCCTCCAGGGTACTGTCCGGCTGCAGAGCTAAATCATGCTCGCCGTGACAGTGCGGCACGCTTGGCTGTGGCTCGACTCCGTCGAGGATCAAGTCCCCGCGGATGTCAGCCGTGAAGTTCAAACTTCCAAATCTGACCTGACGGCCAAGGGTGTAGCTTTCGATCTGCTCCAGATGGCCAAGCGAATTGGCCCACAGTGCAAAGCCGCCGAATACGAAGATCTGTCCGGGGAGAAAAGTCTCACCCTGGACTGCGTCGTTGATGATGGTCGAAGAAGCCATCGAGCCTATCGGTGACGACACAGAGGAACTCTCAATGAAAGCACCAATGTCGGTGTCAAAACCAGCGGATCTCGGGTAGGGGGTCCCGAACTGTGAGTCTAGGCGGATGGTAACAGGAGACAAGGGACACGATGTTTTACCCAGGTTCGGGCCCTCTTGATGGAGGTAAAACCCTACGTCCTGCTTGATTAATATTGATGATGTGTGTTACAAGAGTGGATTAACCACGAGATCAATGATGCTAAACCCTAGAAGCTAGCCTATGGTATGATTGTTGTTGTCCTATGGACTAAAGCCATCCGGTTTATATAGACACCGGAGAGGGCTAGGGTTACACAGAGTCGGTTACAATGGTAGGAGATCTACATATCCGTATCGCCAAGCTTGCCTTCCACGCCAAGGAAAGTCCCATCCGGACACGGGACGAAGTCTTCAATCTTGTATCTTGATAGTCTTGGAGTCCGGCCGATGATGATAGTTCGGCTATCCGGACACCCCCTAGTCCGGAACTCCCTCAACGACGGCGAGGCCTAGGAAGGGGACGACGCGGAGCCGGGGAAGACGCGGCAGTGGATGCCCACACGAAGAGGAGTACGAGGGTTCACTGGTTCGGCTGCGCTACCGTTGCCGCAGAATAATGAGGGGTGTGGGTGAGTGGAGTGGAGGGATGGCCTGGCCAGCGGTGGGAGTAGTATGGGGGGCGGTGAGGCCTCCGCGACAGCACAGCCGGCCACGAAAGGCAGGAGCAGGCGGCACGACCGGTGCTGCTTTGGGCGGCTGGAGCAAGAAGACCAGAGGTTGAAGAAGCACTACGACCGTTGGATGGACATCGTACGGTCAGTCGAGCTAGAATCATGCATATTGACTAAGTTGACAAAGCCCTTCGTCCCTGTGAACTTAGTAGGCCCACTATACTGGGTCCCAGCTAGCAGGGGGAGTATTCATTTTTTTGTGCGTAATAAGGAGGCACTTCCTTGCGTGCGAAGATATAGCTGGTGGGTCCGAGCTGTCAGCGGCAGTAACATTTTTTTCACGAAATACAGAGGCCCTTTCGGTGGGTCCCAGATGTCAGGTGGAGGAATCATTATTTTGCGTGTAATAAGGAGGCATTTCCTTGCGTGCAGTCGTGGACCCAGCTGTCGGCCTCTCCACGAACAGTCCACTTCAGATGCATGTCGGTCGTTGACCACGTTGACCAGGCCGCGCCGAGAGCACCAGGGTGGTGGACGATGGCGAGGCCTAGGAAGGGAACGACACGGAGGCAGGGAAGACTCGACAGTTGTTTCCCACGCAGAGGGGAGTACGACTATACGAGGGTTTACAGGTTCGTCTGCCGTCGCCGGAGAATAACAGCAGGTGTGGGACTGTGGGTGAGTAGAGGGATGGCTAGGCCAGCGATGGGAGTACGGTGGAGCGGTGAGGCCTGCGCGGCAGCACAGCCGGCCGCGGGGAGGAGGGAGCAGGCAGTCCCGTCGGCACTTGTTTGAGCGGCTGGAGCAGGAAGAGCAGAGATTGAAGAAGCACGATGGCCGTTGGATGGACATCCAACAGTATACAGGCCATCTGTGGAAAGCCTCAAATCTGTGGAAAACAGCATATAGCCCATCTGCCATTATTTCAAATAATTTACAGCCCATTTGCTAATTCTTACGGGTTTTTTGGAGCCCGTATTCTTTTTGTTAGCATTATAGCCCATATTGTGGCCACGGTTAAAAAATTATACGAAATTTTGCATATGTCGGTGCGGGCTGAACTGTTTTTAATCCCGAAATTTCGAGTCATGTTCAGACTGATTTTGAAAATAAATGTATATCAATATAAAATCCAATAAATTGTCCAGGCATAAAAATCAATGCAATTTAAAATCTCAAAATGAAAAAAAGATATTTGAAACTAATTGCTGGTTTGATGTGTCTTAAAAATGTACAACCCATTTCACATTACTGATAGACCATTTTCTCGGCCAGCCGAATGAAGCTCTCCTCGTCTTGAAAGATTTGCAGCCCAACAGGCCTGATAAAGGGACTTACTTGACAAATCACAAAAAAACTAGGCTAGCCATTTTCAGAAAGAAAAAAAACTACAGGGCTGGTCTGTGGTAAACATAAAATTAAAGGCTGTCTAGACAGGCCAGAGTGTCCCGCACAGCCCAGTTGACACCCTGCTTCCATCTCAAAAACAAATTAGATAAATGCCACTCCAATTATGGCGATTCATAAAAATGCCACTGCAATTTCCAAACTTTGAAAAATGCCACTGCAATTTTTGCAAACTTTGAAAAACGCCGCTGCAGTTTGCAAACTTTGAAAAACGCCACTCCAGACTTCGAAAAATGCCACTAGAAATGGCATGAAATGGCATTTTTCAAAGTTTGGAAATTGCAGTGGCATTACTCGGATACACCAGATTTGGAGTGGCATTTATCAAATTAACCCAAAACAAAAATAACTGGGCGAGCTGCTGGGTCCCTGGTGTCAGCCGCTCGTTGTGCAATTCTCTCGTTTATTGACTACGTTGACAATGGCATGGGACCCAGATGTCAGAAATCTACTAGGAGGAGCCATTTTTTTATTGGCTTGAAATAAGGAGGCACTTGCTTGCGTACTGCCATGACCTTGGCGGGTCCCTGCTATCATCCTCTCCACATACAATCATCTCCTGATTGTGTACGCGTCAACTTGCTAGGCCCACAACTCAGCCTCTAAACCCGTGGAGGACAAATACAACCCATTTAAAAAAATAACAACCCATTCCATACGTTCAAACGGAAAGTTCAACATTCAGAGCAAAGTAACAGGTTTGATCCACATATAGAGTACTGAACTTCCATGTTGGCAACCATCATAGCCAAGTTAACTATCTACTCCCACTAATACTCTAGTAGCGTACAATTACTAACTTACTCTTAGCTAACTAGATGATGCCAGCCGCCATCTGTGGTACATGCTAAACACCGGCACCGGCGTCCTGCGCCTCGCCTCGGACTTGCCAGAGGTGCGATAGGGCGCGTTGCTCGCGCGCGTTGGCCCTTTCCAAGCCGGCGTGGTCCACTGAAGCTTCGGCTTCCAAGAGGGAAACCCACTTGACGAGCTGGTAGTAAAAATCAGTGTCGCAAACGCGTGCGTGCCCGACAGCCTCCAGGGCTATTTGCCGGGCGCCGGCCTCCACGTAATCGACCCAGTTGCGGGCGCTCTGCTCGTGACTCAGAGCGTCGGTGTGCTGCTGCTCCATATCCCGCTGGCGGCGCAAATCGGCGATATGTTGCTCCTCCGCCAAGCGGTCGCGCTCCAACAACTCCTGCTCCTCCGCCATGTGGTCGCGCTCCAAGAACTCCTCGATCTGCGCAATGCCATCTAAAGACAGATAGAATGCCTCCTCCCTTCGTCTGCCTTCCGGTGAAAAACGGAACACTAGTTCCGGCGGTGACCGCCTCCGGCGTCGCCTACCGCGGACTTGCGGGGCATGGCGGACGTGGCGAGCGACGTCGGGCCGGTGGGGGCTTATGAGGATATGGCGAGTTGGGTCACGGTGGCACCAGAGAAGGCCGGGAAATAGTACTTATAGGGGGAAGGTAGCGCGACGGTCATCGGAATTCAATGCATAATGGCTTAGCGCGCCAGCTTGTCGTGGAAAACTAGGGAAAGTGAAATTATGACTATGTCGTCCCGTCCAGTCTGGGTCGCCCGCCGGCATGGCGGTCAAACGAGTGCACTCGAATCATCTCCCTCCTTGTCAATAATGATTCCACGGATTTAAAAAGCCTGCAACAATTAAAGCATATTTTTTCGCATTAGTTAGCTGCCTTAATTACGGCCGGCTGCATGCAGGCACCCAGAATCGCTCGTAGGTAGTACGCGAAGCAGCATGCAACGAGTCGCAGCCGAGGGCATGCATGCAGCCACTTAAATTGCTGGAATTAATTAGGCTTAAACTTCTGCATGCCGTTAATTATTGCCATGCCTTGGTCTTGCTGCTTTGCTCACGGGACTAATAAACCCGGACGTAGGGAGTACCTTGGTTGGTGAGAGGTTTGAATTAAGCCCTGCAAACCGGAAAGGAGGTACTAGTAATGTCGGTTTTTTGTGTAGGATTATCCTATCCTTTCAGTACTGTAATGTCGGTGATTGCGTGTCTTGTAACCGGATCTTTATTTTATGAATGAGAAATGTATTACCTCACAAAAAAAGGAAAGGAGGTACTAGTACGTGCGTGATCCGCTATTTATTCGTGTAGGATCGAGTAGGTCATTTCTTGAATTGAGCCCTGCAAACCGGAAAGGAGGTAGTACGTGCGTGATCCGCTATTTATCCGTGTAGGATTGATAGTGTAGCTTGTCAGTTTCTTCAGAGGTAGGCATTTTTATCCGTGTAGGATCGATAGTGTAGCTTGTCAGTTTCTTCAGAGGTAGGCATTTTCATTCAAAAAACTGCCACTTTGCATCTTGCGTCGTAAATAAAACTGCCAGGAGCGCATTTGTAGGCTAGCTAGTGATCGATCAGTAACTTGTAAACACTGAGCGAACAGAAATAAGTAACTGTTAATGCATCTCAATGATTCACAGATCATATACAAATATGTAGCTCCAAAAGCAAAGATCAACCACATCGGATCTTGCGTCGCAACTAAAACTAACTAGTACGATCCCCATACATAAGATCAACATGTTAATGCATCTCAATGATTCACAGATCATATACAAATATGTAGCTCCAAAAGCAAAGATCTAGAAAAAACAACTATTCTTCCTACTAACATGGATGCTTCTCTTGGTCAACATTCAGTACAGACTGGAAGACAAATTTGTTTGTGAAGTCTACAATTCCTCTTGCAAACGTAAGTGGTTTCACCAACAGCTGGAACCATGAGAATGAACCACACATGATGGAGGAACATCCACTGCAATATGATTTGGTCTTCTCTCGATCACACCGCGAGACTATTTTCGGAATACAAACTTTAACTTAGGGAAAATGATGCCCATTGTATAATCAGACCAAAGCAATGAAGCACCTAGTGTTGGCCAGTAAATAGTACAGTACTACTTTTCTGCAGTCCATGAAGTGGCTATCCAATCTTTGTGTCTATTTTCAAATGGCACTACATGCAGTGACTATACTATTCTCTTGTGCAGTTCAACCAAAATTGCGGACACTTTGTTTGTTTGCCAAATAGCAACTGACAGACATCTCTGTCTGCACAAATATCAAGCAGCTAGTAAACATATACCACACCATGTTCGCAGTGATGGAAGAGGTGAAATCGATACAACCGAAATTGAGCATCCAATCATTGAATCCTATCCTGCACCTCCAATGTAGGTCCACCCTGCCAATAAATTCACATGCAAACCACTAGTATTACTATCTAATGACAGTACAAAAAGAGTAGCAAGATAGTAGCAAACCATGTACCTTCGTAATGAACAGCTCATAGTGCCACCAATTGGATATAAAGGTTTGGAAAAAAACATGCTCATAATGTTGAACCAGTTGGACTTTTTGTGCAGTTCCACTAAAATCAAGCATCCATGTTTGCATAGATATTGAAAGTGTGATTACTATAAAAGTGGCACTAGTTGAAGCATAGACTCACAAATATAAGCATTCCAATTTCTTAATGGGAAAAGGTAGCAAGAGTGTTTCTAACCACCTGTTTGAAGGAATAAAATAAAGCAACAACGGCTGATGTCAGGAAGGCATACATAGTTTTTTCGGAAAAACTGAGCCATTCCTGACCTTTCCTCTTCTTTTAAGCAAATTTTGTGCAGTTCTACTAAAATAAAATGCCATCACCGCCTTGACAATTTAGTGACACTGTACAAAAGGAAATGACTTAACATTACATCATGATGTCGGGTATGTAGTCGACAGGCATTAGAGACAAACATACATACCTCCTCCGATAACATAATGAACATTAATTTTAACAAAGGTGTGACTAGCTTTACCGAGATAATTTGAGTGAACTCTACACCCTCTGTTCCTTAATATAAGACGTTTTTGCGGTTCAATTTAAAGTACCCAAACGTCTAGTGTTTAGAAAAACAGGTAGTAGTTTTCTTGAGCACATATCTGGGAAAGCTTGCCACACTTCATTTGTGTCCATACGCTAATGCAACACCATTCGAACACTACAAATATACACTAATCTAGTGGCTAGTGCAACAGTAGAGTAGTTAGTTTATTACAGGGTACAGTACAATGGTTTTACTGAACAGATTTCAATAAACTCTAGCACTGGAATGTTTCTATAAGAATTAACAATACAAAATGTAAAGGTAACAAGTTTCAGCATTGGTATACTAGCTGTGCATGAGCATTAAACCAAATACAGAAGTCTGAAGGTAACTAGCATTATTAACTAATGACAGTATAAAAAAATTGCAAACCATGTACCTCCAAGGTAAATATCATTTCGAACTCGGGGGGACCTTAAAAATTGCTATCCCAATCTTGATAATCGATCAAACATAAAAACTTGATCGAATGAATCAAGAGAACAGCCAGAGGAAGAGGTGCCCACTCTTGACCTTTCCTCTTGTCTTCATAATTCTTTGTGCAGTTTAACCAAAATAAAATGACATCAGCGCCTTGGCATTTTGGTGACACTGTACAAAAAAACTAACTTATCTCTTGAAAGTGAGGTATGTAATCTATAAGCATTAACAGTGCAAAAATCTGAAGGTAGTAACAAGTTTCATCGTTGGTATAATAGCTGTGCAACAGCATTAGAATGCCTTAGTTGAAAAATCTTTAAAATAGATCCACAATCAACAGCTAACCCTGAAATAATCCAGTGACATTAAATGGCATTGCTTAAATTTATCGGTGGCATTAGACTGAGAGTGGCATTAGTTAAATGTGGCATCACTTTAGCAGTAGCATTGCTTGACTTGACTGCTGGCGTTATACTAACAGCAAAAAAGTGGCAATAAGAGCATGGGAGGCCCATTCGGACAGTGGGCGCACCAGTACGATGTACCTCCACGGACGCAGAGTGGTGAGGGAGGTATGGTTGCCCAGAGCAACAAATATCTAGGCAGCATATGTGGATTACGTCCCATTTTTGTTCTCTTTAGCCACCTTTTTCCTATGTGAGGACAACAAACCAATCGACCTGGTCATTCTCTATTGTGTTGTTATGCCTTTCTACCCTTCTTCAACCAAGAGACACGAGACTCGTTCCTTAGCTACCGATTTTCCCCTTTTCAACCTAGATGCGGGTTCGGCGCCTACTCTCTTGGACAACACAGTCTCCCTTCCTTTCCTTATTCAACCCAGACATGGATTAGTCTGCATGAAGTAGGGTTTCCTTTAATAGTGCAAATTATGGTTTTAGCCTGCATGGCCAGCAGAGCAGAGGATAGAAAATTGGGAAGATGGTGGAGTGGAAAAAGATCCACATGCAACGACGTGCCAGATGGGGCAATAGAACAAGGGTATGGTTCGAAAAGAGATAGCATACCTGAGGGTTGGCGGGAAGTGGCTTCGCTCCTGGTCGTCGTCCTCCGCACACACTATGGCAACGAGCTTGGGGATGGAGGCCATCCCGCACGGGCGCTAGGTCTGAGAGGACAGACTTGTCGTCAGTGCGTGACCTTGCTCGCTGACGACGGTGCATCAACGCTGCACGTCCTTTTCTTCCCGGCGGATATGTGACCACCGGTGAGGAGGGAGAGAGGGGCCGTCTTTTTTAGATCTGGAGAGAGGGTGGTAGTGTGAGAAGCAAGTGGGCAGCCCTTGGCAACAAAGTGCTGAAGCTCCAGCCTATATATCTTTTTTATACTACTAGTACTGGAGGTGGAGTAGTGGTAGAGTAGTTTATATTTTCTCTGCATACAGTACCAGTTAGTCGTGCTTCAAAACTGAACGGTACGCCATTAAAAAAATAAAGGTCGATAACTAATGCGGCACCTCGGTCCAACGCGGCCAGATCGCATTTTGCACGAGAAATTACACACCATGTTTCGTTGACATGTGGTCTCGTTCCAACATATCAGTGAGACGACAGCGAGTAGTAGGAGTATTTCCGAACCGACGTGTAGGCCGGGGCGCCCCTTCGTGAACCGTGGCAAATTGGAAACCGTCCACCGACTCTTTGCCTTTCCCTCTCGATTTGGAACTGTTGTCACACGCTCTTCCTCTCCCTCCTCCATTTTACTTCAGCCCTTCACCCTTTCTTCTGCCATTGTTCGATCGTCTTCTCCATGGAGGGAACAGGACGGAAACGACCCCGTTATTCTTGCCCCGATCTAAAAGATGACGTGGTGGAGGAACTCACTGATCGGTGCGATGTCATCACCTCGGCTAGCATGGCAGGTTCATTCAAGCCCATTCTCTACTCAACTAATAACATCGTTACAAGGAACCCAAGAGTCAAGGAGCGGTTTGATCTCCCCTATCTTCATCGCCGTGACCCTGATGACTGGTGCCGTCATGACGGAGGCCTCACCTTGTGCAAGTTGATGCCGCTTGATAATGATACGTATGATGTTAAGATGCCATCGCTTGAGGGCAAGGCTTGGGCAGGCGCAAATGGAGATTGGGTTGTTTACATTGGGTCCAACTGCGAGTGGGAACTTGTGAATGTGTACACACCGGGTTCCACTTCCAAAAATCTTAGCAGATTGCCCAGAGGTTGAGCACACTGATATTGTACGCAAGTTCAAATACAACCATGGTGACTGTCTTCTACGGAAGATAGCAATTTCTCGAGTTCCCAACCGCTCTTGGAATTACAACAACTATCAAGTTGTTGCTATCTTCGACAAGCTTGTTGCCGTCCTTGGTGGTTTGACTGGATGGATATTGCTCAAAAATCAGTTTATGTACACGGATGAGTACTGTGATGCAATTCAATATGAGGGCCTTGTGTTTGCTGCCACCACTTGTGGCACTGTTTTGGCATGGCATCCTCGTAGTTTCGGTACGTTTGTCTTCCACCGCAATTATAATTGTTTCATCCACATGCATGCGGGTTAGCAAGTTTCCCTTTACTAATTAACCTTCTTCTTGTGTTTCCAAGGTCCTGTGAACAGCCTATACTTGAAAAATTTTATAAGCAAGGGGGAGATGACGATGGTGATGATCACGACCATTAGGACGAGCAGCGCCCATATACTCTTTGGCGCCTGGCAACTAATTCCGATGGATCAACTCTTCTCGTGTGTATACAGCCCACTGATGATGTTACTACTAAGGAAGCAGGTGTAGTCTCCCATGGTCGCACTCGCCGGACCTATTCCAACACCCGTTGCATGGTATTCGGGATTGATACTAGTGTGCTAGTGCCAACTCCTTCTCCCTGGTACAGAATTGAGAGTCTTGGAGAAAACTCGCTCTTCCTTGGACAAAACTATCCAATGATGGTGAAAGGCGATCCAACTGCTATTGACACAACGTTACTACCATTTATGAGAAGCAACTGTGTCTATACCTTGGACATTTGGGTGGTTCCCTACCCTGGTACTGATATAGTAGGCCGCTTCAGCCTGGATGATTAGTCCTGCATTGGTCTCCAGATCGACAATGGATGGCCCGTCCCAGAGAATCACTTGTGGTTCAAAGCAAGCGTTTCCAATGCCGAGGAATGGTTGAGTTGAAGTTCATTTCATTGCTTGTTATTTGTTGTGTGGTGAAAACTTTAGTATTTATAATGTATCCTCGTTGTCGATGTGGGTTGATGACCTGTTGTATGTAATAAAATGATATGCATGTGATAAACTTACTAAATTTATGAATGGCTTTCGAGTCGCTTCTGTGAGTGAGTGGTGCGACGAGGCAAAAAAATATTTTCCGAATACATAATTGTACGTGCATTGCAACAGGTTATCGGATGAGGCCAATCAACAATGTAGTACACTATTTGTACTAGCTTCACATGCTTCGCGCGTCGTGCGGGTGTTTTTACTGTAGCCATATTGTACTACATTACCAGCACCTCGAATCCTTGATACTAGTAGTACTATATAGTAAGTAGTAGGAGTAGTAGGGTGGCATGGGCCAGAACAAGCATTCACGTCCAGGAGTACGACACACGCCACCAGCACGACTTCCATCTGACACCATATTTCTTGGAGTCTGTGCTAGAGCAATCTCTTCAACCTCATTGTTTCTCTAACTCAGCCATCGCGCAATGGTTAAGGTGTGGGTTTGCCGATAGTCGGTTTCCTTAACTACGGTCCCACTTGTAAGGCCAACTGCAACGCATGACCCCAAACGGACCTCCATTTTGCACGAACTCCAATGATAATTTTGACTAGAAAAGCAAGACCAAAGAAAACAAGAACCACAAGAATACATTTTACTACTCCTGTAATTTGGATTAGTGCCTTCTCGATGCATTCATTGTTGATCTCCGGAGACTCGATCATGCGTGCATCTTTCTTCTTCGAGTGTAAAGAAGTAGACGTTGCTTCCTTGCATCTAGTCTCATGTCTAGCCTCTATTCTAGTAGGAGTATCAACAAGTGCACTAATCTCATCTCTAGCCTCTGTGCTAGCTAAAAGTGATAGAACATCTACTAAATTGCACTCTATCAATATATGGATGTACTCTTCTTCCCAATACAAAAACCTGCATCCATTCTACTCCCTCCGTTGCACAATACACGCCTTCTATTTGTCAAAATATATATGTATCTAGACATGTTTTAGTATATAGGTACATCCATTTTTGGACAAATGGAAGTCAAGTATTTTGGAACGGAGGGAGTACACAATAAATTTTTTAAGTTAGCACAACTAGTCTAATCCGAGAGCACAACCGAAGATTTGGTCGGGTTCTTCCTCCTTTTTGCCGACACGTGGGACATCCAGCATCCAGGTCGTGTCATGAAAGAAAATAGAGTGGTAGTTGAAGCCACGAGATGTGCATCTTGGGTTAAACTGTAAATAGAATCTTACTACTCTTGAGTAACTCCAAAAGCGGCCACCGAAGATCTTTCTTGGATTTGTTTTTCATCACCAGCACGTCGAGGTGAAAGATGTGCAGGTTCAGTGGGTCCGCTTGCGTTTTCACTGACGTGTGGGACCGCATGTGAGCAAACAGACGAGGGGCTCCGCGCGTCCGCTGGCTGGCTGAGAAGAGAGATAGAGGAGGGCTGAGCACGGACTGCAGGAAATTTGTTCTATGTACCTCGATATAGGCTCGATATAGTGGGGTGGCATGGGCCATAACTAGCATTCACGTCTAGCAGTACGGCACACACCACCCACATGAGTCCCATCCAACACCAATTTTCTTGGAGTCCGTGCTACAGCCATCTCTTCACCCTCCTGTTTTCTCAGCCATCGCGTGGTGGGCGGGGTGGGGGTTTGCCGATAGTCGGTTTGTTCAACTGCGGTCCCACTTGTAAGTGAAAATGCAACACTGCACGCATTCCCGCTTGAGCGGCGTGCCGGACCGACCGTGTGGGGGTGCGATGCGAACATGGCAGGCTTTTCCTTTTGAACTCATAATGTAACGCCCCGAGACCGACGCTCCAGAAGACTTCCAGCTCCTCCGAGTTTTGTCGTGTGATTTGTTTTGTTTGTGCATTCATCATGTCATCTCTTGCATTGCATCACGTCATCATGCCATCATATCATTAATTTTAAAAACTCAACTAAATAAATTGCATAGATCTTTTGATCTATTTACATCGAGGGATGCGTGACTTCTCTTTATAACATACCCTCCCGATATTTAGGGAGATATTATAAATTATTCCATTTATTTGGAATTAACCATAACCCACTTGCAAAATAAATCCCATGCCTTTTCTGCTCCGAGTTGACCTCAAAACCGTGTCAATAATTCTTTTGCCATTTTCCGGAGCTCCACCAAAAATCCGAACATTTTTGGACCTTCCTTTTATCAAGTCCTAGTTCAAACCCATTTGAATTAAATTCAAATGAGTTTGAATTTAAATCTTTCAATCATGGCCTTTCTATTTTTCTTGGAATGAGCATATTTTTGCGAATCCGGGAAAATTGTTCGCATGCGCAAATTCTTTCCCTAACCCTCTCTTCTTTTCTTCTCTCTAATTATTTTCTGCTAAAGAATATGAGAGAGAGAGAGGTAAGCCCAGCAGCCACACCACCTGGGCCGACCCAACCAACCTCTCAGGCCCAGCCGCGCCTCTAACCCTAGCCCAGCCCCCACGCATCTCGTCTCTCCCTCGATCCCTCCTCCTCTTTCCCTCGCGCCGCCACCACGCTCCACATCGCAGCCAGGGAAAGCGCCCGATCCCCTCTGCCTGCTCTTTCCTCACCAACGCGTCGCGCCTGACCCTCTCCTCCCGCGCCATCGCATCGCGCCTCCCCCTCCTCGCCGGCCGGCCGCAGCTCGCCGCACACTGCTTCTCCTCCCGTGCCTCACCACCCCCTCGCGCCGACCAGCGAACCCTGCTGCCTCCGCCGTCCCTTGTCTCGCCCGCGCTAGCAACCAGCAGTAGGTGGCTGCTCCGCGCTGTCCTGTGCACCTGCAGCTTGCGTCTCCACCCCTCCTCGCCGCCCCGTTGTGCTCCGGAGGTCAGGGCCGCCATGAACGAGCCCCGCGACCACGCCCTGCCGTCCCTGCGCCCAGCCGTGCCGGCAAGCAAGCCGCTGCTGTCCGCCTCGCCGCGTTCCCCTTCATCTTCGTCACCTCAAGTGCGACGCCTGCGCCCATCTCTGTTGCATCTCTGTCGGCCTCCTCCTCGTGCTATGGAGCTCCTGCCTGAGCCGTCCCCTCCGGCCAACTCTGCTTCCAACCGTTGCTGCTGCCTTGCCTTGCTCGCGCCAGCCCCTTTTGCGATGCCTTGCTGCCAAGACCCGAGGCCTTTTGTGTTGCTCCGTTTGGATGCATCAAGTTCCTCTTCTACCTGTGTACGACTACATGGATTCGCCAAGTACACCACCACCAAGTCCGCACGGGAACCCGAACGACTACTTCCACGACGATGCGAGTACAAGTACCCCTTCGGATCGCCAAGTACCTCTACGGCTGTGTACCACAACTTCCTCTATCGACGACCCCGGACATCTACAAAAACCGTGTACGACTACCATCGCCAAGACCGCCAAGTTCGACTACCGCCGACGTGTACAACTTCAGTCGCGAGAACGACTACTTCCCACGATGACCCATGAACGTCTACTTCCACTACCGTCGCAACATGAACAACTACTTCCACTATGATATGTACCACTACCGTCGCCACGTGAACAACTACTTCCCTCGACGATTTTGAACCGCCCCGAAATGCATGCTTCAAAGGTATAATCCCGAGATGACGACCGCCCGTGACCGAATGCATGTGTCTGAGATGAACCGTGTGTTTGCACCGTGTCCGAGAGAGGTCTTTGCACGTTCCTCGTTTGCCATGCCACCGTCCCGTGGGAACCCGGTAGTCGGGAGCACCCCACCATCTTTAGCATGTTGCGCACATCCACACGCCTCCTTTTGCACCGGTATCTCCGTGAGCTACCGAAACCGATATGTTGCTGTGGCATCATTTTTGGATATGTTGCCGTGGCATCATTTTCGGATATGTTGCCGTGGCACCATTTTCGTTTCGCCGTTGTGGCACCCTTTTCGTTCCGCCATGGTGACCAAATGCTTCATAACATGCTTATGTCAACATTTTCATAAAAATTAGATAAACTTGCATATGTCATCCGCATCATGTTAACAACATTTAAAATGGTTAAAACTGTGTTTGCATTAAATTGCTAAATGTCATGGGGACTTTCCGGAATTGTTATTTGTTGTTTCCAGCCTCATTTAAACTTGCCTAAATAGTTAGTTTATTTATGCTTCACCTCTTGCCATGCTTAACAACATTTAATATTGTTTGGTAGCTTAAACGAGAGAGAACTAAATAATTGTTGTGGTGTTCCGTCAATATGCAACTTGTTGCATATTGAGCTCCACTTAATTTGTAGTATTGTTTGTGCACTTTGCCATGCCATGCCTCATTAAACCGGACATGCATCATACTTGTTTGTGCATCATGCCATGTTTATGCTTGTGTGTTTACCATGTTGTTTGCTTCTTTCCGGTTTGCTTCTCTCGTTAGCTTCGGTTTCGTTCCGGAGTTGTGAGGATTCGTTCGACTACGTCTGTTTGTCTTCTTCATGGACTCGTTCTTCTTCCTTGTGGGATCTCATGCAAGATGACCATTACCCTCGATATCACTTCTATCTTGGCTTGCTAGTTGCTTCGTTCTATCGCTATGCTGCGCTACCTATCACTTGTTTACCATGCCTCCCATATTGCCATGTCAGCCTCTAACCTTTTCACCCTTCCTAGCAAACCGTTGCTTGGCTATGTTACCGTTTTGCTCAGCCCCTCTTATAGCATTGTTAGTTGCAGGTGAAGTTGAAGATTGCTCCATGATGGACAGGATTATTTTGGGATATCACAATATCTCTTATTTAATTAATGCATCTATATACTTGGTAAAGGGTGGAAGACTCAGCCTTATGCCTGGTGTTTTGTTCCACTCTTGCCGCCCTAGTTTCCGTCATATCGGTATTATGTTCCCAGATTTTGCGTTCGTTACGCGGTTGGGTGATTTATGGGACCCCCTTGACAGTTCGCTTTGAATAAAATTCCTCCAGCAAGGCCCAACATTGGTTTTACCATTTGCCACCTAAGCCTTTTTCCCTTGGGTTCTGCAGACTCAAGGGTCATCTTTATTTTAACCCCCCCCCGGGCCAGTGCTCCTTCGAGTGTTGGTCCGAAATGAGCAGCCCGCGGGGCCACCTCGGGGCAACTTGAGGGCTGGTTTCACTCGTAGCTTGACTTATCCGGTGTGCCCTGAGAACGAGGTACGTGCGACTCCTATCGGGATTTGTCGGCACATCGGGCGGCTTTGCTGTTCTTGTTTTACCATTGTCGAAATGTCTTGTAAACCAGGATTCCGAGTCTAATCGGGTCTTCGTGGGAGAAGGTATATCCTTCGTTGATCGCGAGAGCTTATCATGGGCTAAGTTGGGACACCCCTGCAGGGTATAATCTTTCGAAAGCCGTGCCTGCGGTTATAGGAAGATGTGAATTTGTTAATGTCCGGTTGTAGAGAACTTGACACCAGATACGAATTAAAACACATCAACAGCGTGTGTAGCCGTGATGGTCTCTTTTTGGCGGAGTCCGGGAAGTGAACACGGTTTTGGGTTATGATTGACGTAAGTAGGAGTTCAGGATCACTTCTTGATCATTGCTAGTTCACGACCGTTCCATTTGCTCTCTTCTCGCTCTTATTTGCGTATGTTAGCCACCATATTTGCTTAGTGCTTGCTGCAACTCCACCTCATTACCCTTTCCTACCCATAAGCTTAAATAGTCTTGATCTCACGGGTTTTGAGATTGCTGAGTCCTCGTGACTCACCAGATACTACCAACAGTTGCAGGTCCCGATGATACCAGTGCAGATGATGCAACTGAGCTCAGATGGGAGCCCAACGAAGATCTTAGTTGTTGCTATGTTTTGTTTCTTGTTGATCAGTAGTGGAGCCTAGTTGGGACGATCGGGGATCTAGCAGCTGGGTTATCTTCTTTTCTTTTGGCTTCGTCCGTAGTCGGACTATGTGTGTACTCTGAATGATGTATGAATTATATGTTCATTGTGTGAAGTGGCGATTGTAAGCCAACTCTTTATCCCATTCTTATTCATTACATGGGATTGTGTGAAGATGACCCTTCTTGCGACAAAACCACAATGCGGTTATGCCTCTAAGTCGTGCTTCGACACGTGGGAGATATAGACGCATCGTGGGTGTTACAAGTTGGTAATCAGAGCCATCCCCGACTTAGGAGCCCCCTGCTTGATTGTTTGCTGGCGTTGTTGAGTCTACAACAAAAATGTTTTGAGTCTTAGGATTATATATATCGTAGAGTAGGATTCTTTTTACTCCTCAGTCCCTTCGTCTCTCTGGTGAGGTCTCCTGACGTAGATGTTTTGACTTTCCTCTCCTCAAATTTCACTAAAAAAAATTTAGGATCACGCGGGTATCTTGGAATCGTTCCGATGGTTTTGTGACGAGAATATTGTTCTTGGTGCCTCCTGTCTATTATGTGGCATTGACCCGAGGAGTTGAGCTCCGAGGTGTTGTCGTCACAATTTTATCGTTGCAGTTCTGGAATACCTGAGTTTTGCCGACATCAAAAATCTCGACGTCACCCAGTACCGGGGCGGGAGTTCGGGAGTATTGCCATAGCTTGTATAACGGATGCTTTTCGAAGGTTGAGGTACACGATTTCCGAAGGTTTCTTGGTTATGTGTTGACGGATGGATACAGCTTGGATGTAGGGATTGTTAGTTTTGGGTGAGATATATATTGCTTCCCCTGTATCCCCAACACCAGATTGCATAACCAGAAAGTTTGGGGAGTTTTATAGGTGGGAATTCAAGTAGCTCCTAGAATATCTTTTCGACAGATGCATGATATGAGATTGGGGTTTGACGTCTAGTGGTCCGCCTTTCCACGGTCGTTTTTACAGTGGTCTCGTTGTGTCTTAAAGAACCCTTGGCTATGCTGGTTTGGGGACACTTCGTATGTCATGTGCACTGCCTTGTACATGATGGTGCTATACGATCGAGCCCGTGTGGGCCCCACCACAAAAACTTCGGACGGAATCTCTATCATATGTTTGTTCCGGCTTATTCTGCAAGCCAAATCCTTTGTTTTGTTTTATTTGTGGTATTCGAGTTGCTTCGAAGTCAAATGTTGAATCCATACCTTTCATAAACGGTGTTCTCATATTGCTATGTGAATACTTAATCCTTCTTGATCATTGAGATTGTCATGTTAATTCTTTTCCAACCGGTGAGCTTCTCTTCAAGATGATCCCATCATTCTCCCCATCCGCAAGATCAATTCTAAGTTTTCTCAGCAGTGTTTGTTTCGTTCATCTTAAGTTGTCTTTGTTTTCCCGCCCTCCCACCCTTTTTCTTCAAGGACTCAGATTTCTTAATCAAGTATCCTTTTATTGATGGGAAGACTCTCCATTCTTTTCTGTCAATGTTCTTATTCGGTGATTCTCAGGAAGATACTAACGGAGCTTCAAGTTTATTATTCTTCATCTATTTTCTTCTCCGGTGGATTTAATTCAAGCTTTCGGTGTTGATCATATCCTTTTTCCTCGTTCAAATGCTATCCCATGCCGGTGCCTCTCGTAATTGTTCACCTCTCTCTATTCTTATTCGGAGTGCTCAAGATATCTCGGAAGATTCATGTTTCCATTCTCAATCAGTTCAAGCTATTTGGAGATTATTATCTCATTCAAGTCATTTAATTCAACCGGTGCAATCCCCCCTTTTCAATCAATCGTTCAATGGTGTATCTTTTAGTGGGCCCTAACCCACAGGTCTTTTCCCAGGATCTTACCTGACTCTTCTAATTCTTTCCGAAGTTATTCTCAAATTCATTGTAAAGTTTGACGTAAGAATGAATTATCATCAGTCAAATGTCTTTCTCCAAGATCTTTCAAATTCTTTCATCATTGGTTTAACCTTTCCAATTTTCATTCTGGAATGTCTCAACAATTCATGGTGGTGTTTCTCGTCGCCATTCTTGGATTTTGAAGACCGAAGAAGAGTTCCTCTTAAATCATTACCCGCTCTTCTAGAGATTCATGGTTCTAGCTTTTTACCATCCTTTCATAATTGTTTTCGATTGTGAGAATTCTTTTCAACCATCTGGAGCATTTCATGAGTTGTTTCCGTTTCTTTCCTCCGAAGGCCATAATGTCATAATTCTTCATTCTCAGCTTTCAACTCTCATTCTTGAATTCTTCCGGTGCATCGTCCAAATACCCTCTAATCAGTTCATGATCTCTTCGTTCTCATGTATCTAAATCCCCTCAAGTATCTTCATTCGTTTTCCAACTCTTCCTGGTGATTTGTGCCTTTGCTACGTTCATTTTCAATTCTTACGGTGGTTCGTTCAAGATTTCTCTTCCTTCGTGATCATATCAATTCATTCGTTCTTTTGTTATTTCAATCCTACCGGTGGTTGTTGAAGACCTTCCTCAAGTTGGCACTATATCTCTCTTAATTCTTTCTACGAGAATAAGTAGTATGCCAGATCCGTTGCTTGTCATCAATTTAAATTGGTGAAGGATAGGCATGACATAATTCTTATTCTTGTTTCATCCAAGCGATCTAGTTTCTTCTTTCCAGAGTTGTTCATCATGTCACATTTCTCGGTTCTTAGATGTTCATCTTTTCTTTCCAAAGTTCCAAGTTCTCTCGGTTATATCATCGCGAAGCTCCATCTAAATCATCGCAAGGCCTCACCTTGTGTTTTCAACTTCTCTTTCTTTTTATCATCCTTTTATTACCGGAGTTCTTCATGGAGGCTCTACATGGTGGTTCGTCAAGGATTCTTTTCATTCTTCAGTTGTTCTTCAAGATTTCTCTCGAAGTTATGACCCGTCAAGCTATACTCTAAAAATAAACATGGTGCTCAACACATGTTTTGTATTGAGGGGTTCAAGCATTCTTCATCTTACATTCCGAAGTGCTATTCTTTCTACCTTATCTTTTGAGGTGGTGTTATATCATTCTTGACAATTTTCATTCATGTTTCATGATTCACATGTTGTCAAGAACGAGGTATTTTAAATCCATCAATCCCTCCATTGGAGTTATCTTGGTATAGATTTCACCTAAAGCCTTCCCTAAGGAATGTTGCTCTTTGTGGTGCTTATCAATGATCCAAGTTTTCTCCTATCCTCTCGGCGAAAGCAGTTTTCATCTTTTCATTGATCTCAAGCAATCAATTGTTTTTGTTAGTGGCCGGTTGTCACCTCATCATTTTGAGATGTTTGCCATAAGCCCACAACAAGCTTGTGCTTTTCGTTGTTGATTTTCCAACAACTCCGTTCAAGTAAGGATGCTTTCCAAGCTCATTTGTGGTAGAAGTTGGCATTTTCTTCTCCGTCCGTTTATCCCAACAATCTAGCTTCTATTCTTTCATTCCGGGGGCAGTATGTTGTTGATTTCATCAGGTATCATCCCATCTTCTCAAGTTCATGTTCAATTCCTTCCATTTACAGTCGGAGTGCTGCCAAAATTATGTCATTCTTATTCATTCTTATCTTATTTCAACAAGAGTGGTTTCAATTCCTTCTTGTTCATTGTGCTCGTCATTCATAGCTTTGCAACCTCCAAGGTTCACATGGTGTTCCTTGTTTCTAATTTCTGCAACACTGCTCTCAATTGTGTTCAAATCCGTTGTGTTCTTTCTTTCAACTTTTCAACCTCTCAAGGTTCTTTGGTTTCACTCTTTTGTCGAAGAAGCAACTTTGTTTTACCTCTTCTCTTCCTCTTCCGTTTTCCCTCCGGTGCCAACCTAGATCTCGGGACGAGATCCTCTTGTAGTGGTGGAGTGTTGTAACGCCCCGAGACCGACGCTCCAGAAGACTTCCAGCTCCTCTGAGTTTTGTCGTGTGATTTGTTTTGTTTGTGCATTCATCATGTCATCTCTTGCATTGCATCACGTCATCATGCCATCATATCATTAATTTTAAAAACTCAACTAAATAAATTGCATAGATCTTTTGATCTATTTAAATCGAGGGATGGGTGACTTCTCTTTATAACATACCCTCCCGATATTTAGGGAGATATTATAAATTATTCCATTTATTTGGAATTAACCATAACCCACTTGCAAAATAAATCCCATGCCTTTTCTGCTCCGAGTTGACCTCAAAACCGTGTCAATAATTCTTTTGCCATTTTCCGGAGCTCCACCAAAAATCCGAACATTTTTGGACCTTCCTTTTATCAAGTCCTAGTTCAAACCCATTTGAATTAAATTCAAATGAGTTTGAATTTAAATCTTTCAATCATGGCCTTTCTATTTTTCTTGGAATGAGCATATTTTTGCGAGTCCGGGAAAATTGTTCGCATGCGCAAATTCTTTCCCTAACCCTCTCTTCTTTTCTTCTCTCTAATTATTTTCTGCTAAAGAATATGAGAGAGAGAGAGAGGTAAGCCCAGCAGCCACACCACCTGGGCCGACCCAACCAACCTCTCAGGCCCAGCGGCGCCTCTAACCCTAGCCCAGCCCCCACGCATCTCGTCTCTCCCTCGTTCCCTCCTCCTCCTTCCCTCGCGCCGCCACCACGCTCCACATCACAGCCAGGGAAAGCGCCCGATCCCCTCTGCCTGCTCTTTCCTCACCAACGCGTCGCGCCTGACCCTCTCCTCCCGCGCCATCGCATCGCGCCTCCCCCTCCTCGCCGGCCGGCCGCAGCTCGCCGCACACTGCTTCTCCTCCCGTGCCTCACCACCCCCTCGCGCCGACCAGCGAACCCTGCTGCCTCCGCCGTCCCTTGTCTCGCCCGCGCTAGCAACCAGCAGTAGGTGGCTGCTCCGCGCTGTCCGTGTGCACCTGCAGCTTGCGTCTCCACCCCTCCTCGCCGCCCCGTTGTGCTCCGGAGGTCAGGGCCGCCATGAACGAGCCCCGCGACCACGCCCTGCCGTCCCTGCGCCCAGCCATGCCGGCAAGCAAGCCGCTGCTGTCCGCCTCGCCGCGTTCCCCTTCATCTTCGTCACCTCAAGTGCGACGCCTGCGCCCATCTCTGTTGCATCTCTGTCGGCCTCCTCCTCGTGCTATGGAGCTCCTGCCTGAGCCGTCCCCTCCGGCCAACTCTGCTTCCAACCGTTGCTGCTGCCTTGCCTTGCTCGCGCCAGCCCCTTTTGCGATGCCTTGCTGCCAAGACCCGAGGCCTTTTGTGTTGCTCCGTTTGGATGCATCAAGTTCCTCTTCTACCTGTGTACGACTACGTGGATTCGCCAAGTACACCACCACCAATTCCGCACGGGAACCCGAACGACTACTTCCACGACGATGCGAGTACAAGTACCCCTTCGGATCGCCAAGTACCTCTACGGCCGTGTACCACAACTTCCTCTATCGACGACCCCGGACATCTACAAAAACCGTGTACGACTACCATCGCCAAGACCGCCAAGTTCGACTACCGCCGACGTTTACAACTTCAGTTGCGAGAACGACTACTTCCCACGATGACCCATGAACGTCTACTTCCACTACCGTCGCAACATGAACAACTACTTCCACTATGATATGTACCACTACCGTCGCCACGTGAACAACTACTTCCCTCGACGATTTTGAACCGCCCCGAAATGCATGCTTCAAAGGTATAATCCCGAGATGACGATCGCCCGTGACCGAATGCATGTGTCTGAGATGAACCGTGTGTTTGCACCGTGTCCGAGAGAGGTCTTTGCACGTTCCTCGTTTGCCATGCCACCGTCCCGTGGGAACCCGGTAGTCGGGAGCACCCCACCATCTTTAGCATGTTGCGCACATCCACACGCCTCCTTTTGCACCGGTATCTCCGTGAGCTACCGGAACCGATATGTTGCCGTGGCATCATTTTCGGATATGTTGCCGTGGCATCATTTTCGGATATGTTGCCGTGGCACCATTTTCGTTTCGCCGCTGTGGCACCCTTTTCGTTCCGCCATGGTGACCAAATGCTTCATAACATGCTTATGTCAACATTTTCATAAAAATTGCATAAACTTGCATATGTCATCCGCATCATGTTAACAACATTTAAAATGGTTAAAACTGTGTTTGCATTAAATTGCTAAATGTCATGGGGACTTTTCGGAATTGTTATTTGTTGTTTCCAGCCTCATTTAAACTTGCCTAAATAGTTAGTTTATTTATGCTTCACCTCTTGCCATGCCTAACAACATTTAATATTGTTTGGTAGCTTAAACGAGAGAGAACTAAATAATTGTTGTGGTGTTCCGTCAATATGCAACTTGTTGCATATTGAGCTCCACTTAATTTGTAGTATTGTTTGTGCACTTTGCCATGCCATGCCTCATTAAACCGGACATGCATCATACTTGTTTGTGCATCATGCCATGTTTATGCTTGTGTGTTTACCATGTTGTTTGCTTCTTTCCGGTTTGCTTCTCTCGTTAGCTTCGGTTTCGTTCCGGAGTTGTGAGGATTCGTTCGCCTACGTCTGTTTGTCTTCTTCATGGACTCGTTCTTCTTCCTTGCGGGATCTCATGCAAGATGACCATTACCCTCGATATCACTTCTATCTTGGCTTGCTAGTTGCTTCGTTCTATCGCTATGCTGCGCTACCTATCACTTGTTTACCATGCCTCCCATATTGCCATGTCAGCCTCTAACCTTTTCACCCTTCCTAGCAAACCATTGCTTGGCTATGTTACCGTTTTGCTCAGCCCCTCTTATAGCATTGTTAGTTGCAGGTGAAGTTGAAGATTGCTCCATGATGGACAGGATTATTTTGGGATATCACAATATCTCTTATTTAATTAATGCATCTATATACTTGGTAAAGGGTGGAAGACTCAGCCTTATGCCTGGTGTTTTGTTCCACTCTTGCCGCCCTAGTTTCCATCATATCGGTATTATGTTCCCAGATTTTGCGTTCCTTACGCGGTTGGGTGATTTATGGGACCCCCTTGACAGTTCGCTTTGAATAAAATTCCTCCAGCAAGGCCCAACATTGGTTTTACCATTTGCCACCTAAGCCTTTTTCCCTTGGGTTCTGCAGACTCAAGGGTCATCTTTATTTTAACCCCCCCCCCCGGGCCAGTGCTCCTTCGAGTGTTGGTCCGAAATGAGCAGCCTGCGGGGCCACCTCGGGGCAACTTGAGGGCTGGTTTCACTCGTAGCTTGACTTATCCGGTGTGCCCTGAGAACGAGGTACGTGCGACTCCTATCGGGATTTGTCGGCACATCGGGCGGCTTTGCTGGTCTTGTTTTACCATTGTCGAAATGTCTTGTAAACCAGGATTCCGAGTCTAATCGGGTCTTCGTGGGAGAAGGTATATCCTTCGTTGATCGCGAGAGCTTATCATGGGCTAAGTTGGGACACCCCTGCAGGGTATAATCTTTCGAAAGCCGTGCCTGCGGTTATAGGAAGATGGGAATTTGTTAATGTCCGGTTGTAGAGAACTTGACACCAGATACGAATTAAAACACATCAACAGCGTGTGTAGCCGTGATGGTCTCTTTTTGGCGGAGTCCGGGAAGTGAACACGGTTTTGGGTTATGATTGACGTAAGTAGGAGTTCAGGATCACTTCTTGATCATTGCTAGTTCACGACCGTTCCATTTGCTCTCTTCTCGCTCTTATTTGCGTATGTTAGCCACCATATTTGCTTAGTGCTTGCTGCAACTCCACCTCATTACCCTTTCCTACCCATAAGCTTAAATAGTCTTGATCTCACGGGTTTTGAGATTGCTGAGTCCTCGTGACTCACCAGATACTACCAACAGTTGCAGGTCCCGATGATACCAGTGCAGATGATGCAACCGAGCTCAGATGGGAGCCCAACGAAGATCTTAGTTGTTGCTATGTTTTGTTTCTTGTTGATCAGTAGTGGAGCCTAGTTGGGACGATCGGGGATCTAGCAGCTGGGTTATCTTCTTTTCTTTTGGCTTCGTCCGTAGTCGGACTATGTGTGTACTCTGAATGATGTATGAATTATATGTTCATTGTGTGAAGTGGCGATTGTAAGCCAACTCTTTATCCCATTCTTATTCATTACATGGGATTGTGTGAAGATGACCCTTCTTGCGACAAAACCACAATGCGGTTATGCCTCTAAGTCGTGCTTCGACACGTGCGAGATATAGACGCATCGTGGGTGTTACAAGTTGGTAATCAGAGCCATCCCCGACTTAGGAGCCCCTTGCTTGATTGTTTGCTGGCGTTGTTGAGTCTACAACAAAAATGTTTTGAGTCTTAGGATTATATATATCGTAGAGTAGGATTCTTTTTACTCCTCAGTCCCTTCGTCTCTCTGGTGAGGTCTCCTGACGTAGATGTTTTGACTTTCCTCTCCTCAAATTTCACTAAAAAAAATTTAGGATCACGCAGGTATCTTGGAATCGTTCCGATGGTTTTGTGACGAGAATATTGTTCTTGGTGCCTCCTGTCTATTATGTGGCATTGACCCGAGGAGTTGAGCTCCGAGGTGTTGTCGTCACAATTTTATCGTTGCAGTTCTGGAATACCTGAGTTTTGCCGACATCAAAAATCTCGACGTCACCCAGTACCGGGGCGGGAGTTCGGGAGTATTGCCATAGCTTGTATAACGGATGCTTTTCGAAGGTTGAGGTACACGATTTCCGAAGGTTTCTTGGTTATGTGTTGACGGATGGATACAGCTTGGATGTAGGGATTGTTAGTTTTGGGTGAGATATATATTGCTTCCCCTGTATCCCCAACACCAGATTGCATAACCAGAAAGTTTGGGGAGTTTTATAGGTGGGAATTCAAGTAGCTCCTAGAATATCTTTTCGACAGATGCATGATATGAGATTGGGGTTTGACGTCTAGTGGTCCGCCTTTCCACGGTCGTTTTTACAGTGGTCTCGTTGTGTCTTAAAGAACCCTTGGCTATGCTGGTTTGGGGACACTTCGTATGTCATGTGCACTGCCTTGTACATGATGGTGCTATACGATCGAGCCCGTGTGGGCCCCACCACAAAAACTTCGGACGGAATCTCTATCATATGTTTGTTCCGGCTTATTCTGCAAGCCAAATCCTTTGTTTTGTTTTATTTGTGGTATTCGAGTTGCTTCGAAGTCAAATGTTGAATCCATACCTTTCATAAACGGTGTTCTCATATTGCTATGTGAATACTTAATCCTTCTTGATCATTGAGATTGTCATGTTAATTCTTTTCCAACCGGTGAGCTTCTCTTCGAGATGATCCCATCATTCTCCCCATCCGCAAGATCAATTCTAAGTTTTCTCAGCAGTGTTTGTTTCGTTCATCTTAAGTTGTCTTTGTTTTCCCGCCCTCCCACCCTTTTTCTTCAAGGACTCAGATTTCTTAATCAAGTATCCTTTTATTGATGGGAAGACTCTCCATTCTTTTCTGTCAATGTTCTTATTCGGTGATTCTCAGGAAGATACTAACGGAGCTTCAAGTTTATTATTCTTCATCTATTTTCTTCTCCGGTGGATTTAATTCAAGCTTTCGGTGTTGATCATATCCTTTTTCCTCGTTCAAATGCTATCCCATGCCGGTGCCTCTCGTAATTGTTCACCTCTCTCTATTCTTATTCGGAGTGCTCAAGATATCTCGGAAGATTCATGTTTCCATTCTCAATCAGTTCAAGCTATTTGGAGATTATTATCTCATTCAAGTCATTTAATTCAACCGGTGCAATCGCCCCTTTTCAATCAATCGTTCAATGGTGTATCTTTTAGTGGGCCCTAACCCACAGGTCTTTTCCCAGGATCTTACCTGACTCTTCTAATTCTTTCCGAAGTTATTCTCAAATTCATTGTAAAGTTTGACGTAAGAATGAATTATCATCAGTCAAATGTCTTTCTCCAAGATCTTTCAAATTCTTTCATCATTGGTTTAACCTTTCTAATTTTCATTCTGGAATGTCTCAACAATTCATGGTGGTGTTTCTCGTCGCCATTCTTGGATTTTGAAGACCGAAGAAGAGTTCCTCTTAAATCATTACCCGCTCTTCTAGAGATTCATGGTTCTAGCTTTTTACCATCCTTTCATAATTGTTTTCGATTGTGAGAATTCTTTTCAACCATCTGGAGCATTTCATGAGTTGTTTCCGTTTCTTTCCTCCGAAGGCCATAATGTCATAATTCTTCATTCTCAGCTTTCAACTCTCATTCTTGAATTCTTCCGGTGCATCGTCCAAATACCCTCTAATCAGTTCATGATCTCTTCGTTCTCATGTATCTAAATCCCCTCAAGTATCTTCATTCGTTTTTCAACTCTTCCTGGTGATTTGTGCCTTTGCTACGTTCATTTTCAATTCTTACGGTGGTTCGTTCAAGATTTCTCTTTCTTCGTGATCATATCAATTCATTCGTTCTTTTGTTATTTCAATCCTACCGGTGGTTGTTGAAGACCTTCCTCAAGTTGGCACTATATCTCTCTTAATTCTTTCTACGAGAATAAGTAGTATGCCAGATCCGTTGCTTGTCATCAATTTAAATTGGTGAAGGATAGGCATGACATAATTCTTATTCTTGTTTCATCCAAGCGATCTAGTTTCTTCTTTCCAGAGTTGTTCATCATGTCACATTTCTCGGTTCTTAGATGTTCATCTTTTCTTTCCAAAGTTCCAAGTTCTCTCGGTTATATCATCGCGAAGCTCCATCTAAATCATCGCAAGGCCTCACCTTGTGTTTTCAACTTCTCTTTCTTTTTATCATCCTTTTATTACCGGAGTTCTTCATGGAGGCTCTACATGGTGGTTCGTCAAGGATTCTTTTCATTCTTCAGTTGTTCTTCAAGATTTCTCTCGAAGTTATGACCCGTCAAGCTATACTCTAAAAATAAACATGGTGCTCAACACATGTTTTGTATTGAGGGGTTCAAGCATTCTTCATCTTACATTCCGAAGTGCTATTCTTTCTACCTTATCTTTTGAGGTGGTGTTATATCATTCTTGACAATTTTCATTCATGTTTCATGATTCACATGTTGTCAAGAACGAGGTATTTTAAATCCATCAATCCCTCCATTGGAGTTATCTTGGTATAGATTTCACCTAAATCCTTCCCTAAGGAATGTTGCTCTTTGTGGTGCTTATCAATGATCCAAGTTATCTCCTATCCTCTCGGCGAAAGCAGTTTTCATCTTTTCATTGATCTCAAGCAATCAATTGTTTTTGTTAGTGGCCGGTTGTCACCTCATCATTTTGAGATGTTTGCCATAAGCCCACAACAAGCTTGTGCTTTTCGTTGTTGATTTTCCAACAACTCCGTTCAAGTAAGGATGCTTTCCAAGCTCATTTGTGGTAGAAGTTGGCATTTTCTTCTCCGTTCGTTTATCCCAACAATCTAGCTTCTATTCTTTCATTCCGGGGGCAGTATGTTGTTGATTTCATCAGGTATCATCCCATCTTCTCAAGTTCATGTTCAATTCCTTCCATTTACAGTCGGAGTGCTGCCAAAATTATGTCATTCTTATTCATTCTTATCTTATTTCAACAAGAGTGGTTTCAATTCCTTCTTGTTCATTGTGCTCGTCATTCATAGCTTTGCAACCTCCAAGGTTCACATGGTGTTCCTTGTTTCTAATTTCTGCAACACTGCTCTCAATTGTGTTCAAATCCGTTGTGTTCTTTCTTTCAACTTTTCAACCTCTCAAGGTTCTTTGGTTTCACTCTTTTGTCGAAGAAGCAACTTTGTTTTACCTCTTCTCTTCCTCTTCCGTTTTCCCTCCGGTGCCAACCTAGATCTCGGGACGAGATCCTCTTGTAGTGGTGGAGTGTTGTAACGCCCCGAGACCGACGCTCCAGAAGACTTCCAGCTCCTCCGAGTTTTGTCGTGTGATTTGTTTTGTTTGTGCATTCATCATGTCATCTCTTGCATTGCATCACGTCATCATGCCATCATATCATTAATTTTAAAAACTCAACTAAATAAATTGCATAGATCTTTTGATCTATTTAAATCGAGGGATGGGTGACTTCTCTTTATAACATACCCTCCCGATATTTAGGGAGATATTATAAATTATTCCATTTATTTGGAATTAACCATAACCCACTTGCAAAATAAATCCCATGCATTTTCTGCTCTGAGTTGACCTCAAAACCGTGTCAATAATTCTTTTGCCATTTTCCGGAGCTCCACCAAAAATCCGAACATTTTTGGACCTTCCTTTTATCAAGTCCTAGTTCAAACCCATTTTAATTAAATTCAAATGAGTTTGAATTTAAATCTTTCAATCATGGCCTTTCTATTTTTCTTGGAATGAGCATATTTTTGCGAGTCCGGGAAAATTGTCCGCATGCGCAAATTCTTTCCCAAACCCTCTCTTCTTTTATTCTCTCTAATTATTTTTTGCTAAAGAATATGAGAGAGGGAGAGGTAAGCCCAGCAGCCACACCACCTGGGCCGACCCAACCAACCTCTCAGGCCTAGCCGCGCCTCTAACCCTAGCCCAGCCCCCATGCATCTCATCTCTCCCTCGATCCCTCCTCTTCTTTCCCTCGCGCCGCCACCATGCTCCACATCGCAGCCAGGGAAAGCGCCCGATCGCCTCTACCTGCTCTTTCCTCGCCAACGCGCCGCGCCTGACCCTCTCCTCCCGCGACATCGCATCGCGCCTCCCCCTCCTCGACGGCCGGCCGCAGCTCGCCGCACACTGCTTCTCCTCCCGTGCCTCACCACCCCCTCGTGCCGACCAGCGAACCCCGCTGCCTCCGCCATCCCTTGTCTCGCCCGCGCCGGCAACCAGCAGTAGGTGGCCGCTCCATGCTGTCTGTGAGCACCTGCAGCTCGCGTCTCCACCCCTCCTCGCCGCCCCGTTGTTCTCCGGAGGTCAGGGCCGCCATGAACGAGCCCCGCGACCACGCCCTGCCGTCCCCGCACCTAGCCGTGCCGGCAAGCAAGCCACTGTTGTCCGCCTCGCCGCGTTCCCCTTCATCTTCGTCACCTCAATTGCGACGCCTGCGCCCATCTCTGTTGCATCTCTGTCGGCCTCCTCCTCGTGCTATGGAGCTCCTGCCTGAGCCGTCCCCTCCGGCCAACTCTGCTTCCAACTGCTGCTGCTGCCTTGCCTTGCTCGCGCCAGCCCCTTTTGCGATGCCTTGCTGCCAAGACCCGAGGCCTTTTGTGTTGCTCCATTTGGATGCATCAAGTTCCTCTTCTACCTGTGTACGACTACGTGGATTCGCCAAGTACACCACCACCAAGTCCGCACGGGAACCCGAACGACTACTTCCACGACGATGCGAGTACAAGTACCCCTTCGGATCGCCAAGTACCTCTACGGCCGTGTACCACTACTTCCTCTACCGACGACCCCGGACATCTACAAAAAACGTGTACGACTACCATCGCCAAGACCGCCAAGTTCGACTACCGCCGACGTGTACAACTTCAGTCGCGAGAATGACTACTTCCCACGATGACCCATGAACGTCTACTTCCACTACCGTCGCAACATGAACAACTACTTCCACTACGATATGTACCACTACCGTCGCCACGTGAACAACTACTTCCCTCGACGATTTTGAACCGCCCCGAAATGCACGCTTCCAAGGTATAATCCCGAGATGACGACCGCCCGTGACCGAATGCATGTGTCTGAGATGAACCGTGTGTTTGCACCGTGTCCGAGAGAGGTCTTTGCACGTTCCTTGTTTGCCATGCCGCCGTCCCGTGGGAACCCGGTAGTCGGGAGCACCCCACCATCTCTAGC
Organism: Triticum dicoccoides; assembly: GCF_002162155.2. Taxonomy (NCBI): domain Eukaryota; kingdom Viridiplantae; phylum Streptophyta; class Magnoliopsida; order Poales; family Poaceae; genus Triticum; species Triticum dicoccoides. Next base: position 565,332,189 of record NC_041387.1, on the reverse strand, counting down.
ATGTTGCGCACATCCGCACGCCTCCTTTTGCACCGGTATCTTCGTGAGCTACCGGAACCGATATGTTGCCGTGGCATCATTTTTGAATATGTTGCCGTGGCATCATTTTTGGATATGTTGCCGTGGCACCATTTTCGTTTTGCCGCCGTGGCACCCTTTTCGTTCCACCATGGTGACCAACTGCTTCATAAGATGCTTATGTCAACATTTTCATAAAAATTGCATAAACTTGCATATGTCATCCGCATAATGTTAACAACATTTAAAATGGTTAAAACTATGTTTGCATTAAATTGCTAAATGTCATGGGACTTTCTGGAATTGTTATTTGTTGTTTCCAGCCTCATTTAAACTTGCCTAAATAGTTAGTTTATTTATGCTTCACCTCTTGCCATGCTTAACAACATTTAATATTGTTTTGTAGCTTAAACGAGAGAGAAGTAAATAATTATTGTGGTGTTCCCTCAATATGCAACTTGTTGCATATTGAGCTCCACTTAATTTGTAGTATTGTTTGTGCACTTTGCCATGCCATGCCTCATTAAACCGGACATGCATCATACTTGTTTGTGCATCATGCCATGTTTATGCTTGTGTATTTACCATGTTGTTTGCTTCTTTCCTGTTTGCTTCTCTCGTTAGCTTCGGTTTCGTTCCGGAGTTGTGAGGATTCGTTCGACTACGTCTGTTTGTCTTCTTCATGGACTCGTTCTTCTTCCTTGCGGGATCTCGGGCAAGATGACCATTACCCTCGATATCACTTCTATCTTTGCTTGCTAGTTGCTTCGTTCTATCGCTATGCTGCGCTACATATCACTTGTTTACCATGCCTCCCATATTGCCATGTCAGCCTCTAACCTTTTCACCCTTCCTAGCAAACCGTTGCTTGGCTATGTTACCGTTTTGCTCAGCCCCTCTTATAGCATTGTTAGTTGCAGGTGAAGTTGAAGATTGCTCCATGATGGACATGATTATTTTGGGATATCACAATATCTCTTATTTAATTAATGCATCTATATACTTGGTAAAGGGTGGAAGACTCGGCCTTATGCCTGGTGTTTTGTTCCACTCTTGCCGCCCTAGTTTCCGTCATATCGGTATTATATTCCCGGATTTTGCGTTCCTTACGCGGTTGGGTGATTTATGGGATCCCCTTGACAGTTCGCTTTGAATAAAACTCCTCCAGCAATGCCCAACATTGGTTTTACCATTTGCCACCTAAGCCTTTTTCCCTTGGGTTCTGCAGACTCAAGGGTCATCTTTATTTTAACCCCCCCCGGGCCAGTGCTCCTTCGAGTGTTGGTCCGAAATGAGCAGCCTGCGGGGCCACCTCGGGGCAACTTGAGGGCTGGTTTTACTCGTAGCTTGACTTATCCGGTGTGCCCTGAGAACGAGGTACGTGCGACTCCAATCGGGATTTGTCGGCACATCGGGCGGCTTTGCTGGTCTTGTTTTACCATTGCGAAATGTCTTGTAAACCGGGATTCCGAGTCTTATCGGGTCTTCGTGGGAGAAGGTATATCCTTCGTTGATCGCGAGAGCTTATCATGGGCTAAGTTGGGACACCCCTGCAGGGTATAATCTTTCGAAAGCCGTGCCTGTGGTTATAGGCAGATGGGAATTTGTTAATGTCCGGTTGTAGAGAACTTGACACCAGATACGAATTAAAACGCATCAACAGCGTGTGTAGCCGTGATGGTCTCTTTTTGGCGGAGTCCAGGAAGTGAACATGGTTTTGGGTTATGATTGACGTAAGTAGGAGTTCAGGATCACTTCTTGATCATTGCTAGTTCACGATCGTTCCATTTGCTCTCTTCTCGCTCTTATTTGCGTATGTTAGCCACCATATTTGCTTAGTGCTTGCTGCAACTCCACCTCATTACCCTTTCCTACCCATAAGCTTAAATAGTCTTGATCTCATGGGTTTTGAGATTGCTGAGTCCTCGTGACTCACCAGATACTACCAACAGTTGTAGGTCCCGATGATACCAGTGCAGATGATGCAACCGAGCTCAGATGGGAGCCCAACGAAGATCTTAGTTGTTGCTATGTTTTGTTTCTTGTTGGTCAGTAGTGGAGCCCAGTTGGGACGAACGGGGATCTAGCAGTTGGGTTATCTTCTTTTCTTTTGGCTTCGTCCGTAGTCGGACTATGTGTGTACTCTGAATGATGTATGAATTATATGTTCATTGTGTGAAGTGGCGATTGTAAGCCAACTCTTTATCCCATTCTTATTCATTACATGGGATTGTGTGAAGATGACCCTTCTTGCGACAAAACCACAATGCGGTTATGCCTTTAGGTCATGCTTCGACACGTGGGAGATATAGCCGCATCGTGGGTGTTACACATAACTTGTAAAATTTGGTTCTGCTCCATGGCGCGATCAATAGATACAAAATAACGATTTTCCCTACAGTAATGAGAAGTTTGGTTCTGGAGCCGATCATGCATGGAGTACATACAAAAAATATGAAGTTGATGCGAAAGGTAAGATAATTACTATAGTATCATATACTACTACATGGATTTGACGGAAAGATAAAAATACATACGGATCCATCAAGGACATCCTCACGCCCTAGTGTGCCGTTCACCAACCGACGTGTGAGGAGCAGCGGCGTTTGGCGGCGAGCTCAACGTGCTTCTGAACAGTGCTGTCCAAGGTTGCCCTGCGGTCCAAGAAGGCCAGCGTCCTATCGTCCTCCTCTTGCATGTAGTAGTCCTTGTGGACGATTTGCACGTAGACGTGGGTGATTATGTCGATGGTGTCTTGCCGCACCAGGCGCTGCACGGCGAGCGCGACCTCAAGGTGGACATTCTCTGGTGCGACGGCGGGCAGTCGTAGGGCCACCAGTGCGTCGAAGAGGTTGTCACCATAGTGGCCGTTGAGGGTGGCGGGCATCGTAGAGCCTAGGCGCGTCGGCTGGAGGCTTACGTCAAAGTTGTCCGCAAGTTTCTTGACGACGGTGAACTTGTCGAGGAAACCGACGAGGACCTCGTCGAACAAGGAGACGAAGCTGTCGTCCAAGCGGCCCCTCGCCCTGGCGGCCTCAAGCAATACTACCTGGAGACGTTCCTCGTCGCCGGGCCGCAGGCTGGTGTCGTGGACTATCTGGCACAGCCGGCTGATGCTCGTTCTCATCGCCTCCATGGGTCTAGCTTAGCTTCTAGTCAACTGATCTTGCGATTCGAGTGATCACTCTTGCCCTTGGTTAGCGTGCATAGGTGCGTAGGATTTCATACTACTCCTCGGCCATCTACTGCACCTGCCTTTGGCTGTATGATAGGTGGGCCAGCCACCCCCTGGGCCCACATGTCATTCACCCAAAGGCAGTTGCCGTAAGTCAATGAAGCTGTGTCCCCGTCTGTGCCGGTGCAGTATAGTCATCTCACCGGACCTCTAGTTGGGGCCAAACGAGAGAAGTTTGATGTTTACTCGTTTATTGGTCCCCTTTGCATTTTGCGCCAAGTTTTGACCTTTGATTTAACTAATAAAATGTTAATGCATGTAAACAAAAATGTTGTGTAAGTCACATTACGAAAACCAAATAATCCCAAAACACTTAGGCACGGTGCATTAACTCCCTCCTTGTTTCTTATTTCGTGACATATCAACCAATGAGAGATGTGGGCCGTGCATGCTTTCAATGACTTGAGACTACCAAACATGACATGCAGTGTTTAGTTCATTGCATGTTATCCTATTAGTACTCTAGTTAGCAAAAAAACATTAAGTTCTCTCGCCGATAGGAATAAAACACCATGTATTTATTTACAGAGGGAGTAGTACATTTTTTGTGACATGCATTACTAGATATTGCTAGTCAAATACTAAAATCCAGATGGACATGGTAGTACTCATAAATCCAGACGGTGGTGCTACTAGTACTAGTAGTAGTACTACCAATATAGTAGTAGGAGTACTAGCACTGTACTACCCGTTGGTCAAATTATTACGTGCTGCTCCTCACAGTGAAGTGACAAGACCCTGCGCCGGAGATGACACCTCAGTATAGGCGCCGTGTTCGGCATACCATAGTCAGCCTCACCGTCTACAGTCACTATCATCATGGCTGTAGAGCTAGCCTGCTTACAACTAGCTCTGTTCGACATAATCTCCCGTGCGTAGATGCCCATGCATTGCACGGAACACCAAGATTGGGGGTGGATGGCTCCGGCAGTGGCCATCGCGCGAGATGTTTCCACGGCCTTCTAGATGTGGTGGGGAGGAGATAAGGCTGATTGTGAGAGACAAGGAGTTGTTTGTAAATAGGAAACAAGTGCGGGCATCTTTTTGCAAAAATGGAGAAGCTTGGTTTGTATGCGTCAGATCTAGATACGACGGCTATTGGTGAAAGATGGGAGGCACAACATCATCACCAACTCAGGACCTGTTTGATTCGCAGGATTTTGAAAACGCAGGAATAGGACACGGCAATATTACAAGTTTCAAACTGATATTACAAATGTTAGGAGTAATGCTGCACCTACGAAGAGGGAATTACTAGGAAGTTTACGTAAGAACTTTCGTTACTTCAGGTGGATGCAGCATTATCGTACAAACTAAAATCCACCGCCCTCACAAGTCACTAATGGGAAAATAAGTTTTCAAGTCTGGCCACTTGATGTTTCAAAAACAAATTCAGCTTTTGCGGAGACTTTGTCATTTAGGCTTAGATGCTTGCGGTGATCAGCACGCCATTTATTGTTGCGCCAAAGAACGCCAAACCTCATTACCTTGAGCACACTTGCCTCCAGAACAAAGAACCTGGCCAATTTAATCTCAGATGTGCTGCCTCGGTAGTCGATCAAATCAATTTCTGTAAGATGGAGATCAAGGCATTCGATGAGATTGTTATAGTGCAGCACATTTTTCACTTTCGGGTCTTTTTTTATCTGCAAAAGAAGAGAACATAATAGAGCAGCTAGCTGCATAAGATTGCCGTGTCATCAAGAGGTACCAATATCATTCGCTCATACGATAAGGTTGGCTGGCTAGTGATATTTTTTCACTCTCTCTCTCTCTCTCTCTCTCTCTCTCTCTCTCTCTCTCTCTCTTTCTGTTTCCTCTCATTTAACTAGGAGCACGTGAAGAGCTTGGGCATTTGTTGCCTTCCACTATGTGGCCGATGCCATATTTCGCAAAAGTATGCCACATAATACGCATCCATGTTAAATCAAAAGATTTTGGCACCGCTCTCGCGATGTGCGAGAGTTGGCACCGCTGTGCACACAGACCCACATGTATAAATAAATCAATCAAACCAACTACACCAACCTCTCACTCTCCCAAACAAGTGTTTTTTTATTGCCTCAGTCCTCTCTCTCTACCACACAGTGTTTTTTCATTGCGTGAGTTAATTTGGCACCGGAGCAAAGTAGGTGATCCAAATTGGGGCACCAGGTGAGAAATGGAGGGCCATCGATGCCAAATGCATCACAAGTGAATTTGGCACATGTTTTGGCCTACATAGCCCACTTTTGTACTCCCTCCGTCCCAAAATTCTTGTCTTAAATTTGTCAAAATACGGATGTATCTAGTTATATTTTAGTGTTAGATACATCCGTATCTAAACAAATGTAAGACAAGAATTTTGAGACGGAGGGAATACTACCTCGTATTTAGTATAAAATTTTGACCATAGATTTACCTAAGAAAATGCCAATGCATGTCACTAAAAATTACACCATTTGAAATTATGTTAAAATACGAATCCAACGATATAGTTCTTAGTGACATGCATTAACATTTTGTCAGTTAAATCTATGGTCAAATTTTGATACTACAAAATTGGAAGAGTAAACCAGGACGGAGGTAGTACATGCTCTTAGGGTAACCATAGAGTTACTGGAGTAGTCTAAGTTACTTTCCACTATGACTAGCCTAGGCTACTATAGTAGTACAACATAAAAACGATGCAGCTGATCACGTGAGAAAAAATTACTAAAAACATTTCTTTCGATGCAGTCCGTAGATGCAGTTTTGAACACTACACTTGTCATCGTAATTTGGGAAAATTACGAAAAAATGAGCTACGTTGTGATTACCGTTTACTTATAGGAAAGAAGTTTCACCTTGATGAGTAGCTTCTCCGTGCACGGAAAGTGTGTAAGGAATCCAACAACTTGATCCAGATTGGGGACGATAGATTTTAGTGCTAAGATCTTCACTGTGCGCCTGGACTGGGTCAAGCTTGTGGGAATCATTTTCTGGAAGACGATCCGAAATACATCAAGAAGAAATTTAAAAATGTGAATTTCAAGAAGACGGAGAAGAAGATGAGTGTTGTACCTGAACGATTACGGATCCAATAAAGAGTTCGGAGAATTTGGCAGACGAGTACACCAACGCTGTCAATTTCGGCACGTGAATGACCCTGATTTTTGCTGGACCTTCTAGATCTGATACAAGCAATCTCTCAAGGAAAGGCACATTCTCAATGACCATAACATGGAACAGCTAGAGTGATCTCTTCCCAATTGATGTCTTGTTGCGGGGCCAGCAAGACACATAAATCCGTCGGAGATTCGTCGAGGCGATGTGGAGGCTAATGAACCCGTGGATCTGCTCAAGACGAAGCTACTCGAGCGCAGTACAGCTGCAGAGCAGGTGCTCCATAGCCTTCTTCGAGATGACAACGTCGAAGAGGTCGAGCTGCTTGAGTTGAGGGAGAAGAAGGGCGGGCGCGACATTAATCTGGGCAAGATAGCAGGAGCTGAAGCTGGCGCGGCGCAACGTTGGCGTGAGGCGAAGCGCGGACGGCGGCAGAGAGCGACATCATCCAGCTTCAAAGTTGAGCTCCTCGAGCTGATCTAGGGCGGGGGATAAGAACCACTCATCGAACTTGGGTTGGACCTTGCAGTTGGTACTGAACATGCGGATGTCAAGGCGTCTAGCTGGCCCAGGGTGCGATGAAAGGATCTTGGAGACTTCGGCCATGCGTTTGCAACCCCCGTCGTAGAGGCATCTATCGACGGTGAGGTTGAGGGGGACGCAGTGCCAGAGGGGGCGCCAGCGCCGGGAGAGCAAGGCGGTCCGCACGGCAGATTTGGTGGGGAGGAGGCCGATGATGATGAGCAGCATGTCATCGGGGAGGCTGCTGATGAAGTCCAGGCTCGCCGGCTGCGGTTTTGGCTTGATCCGCCTCCGCTTGTTGGCTGCCTCACCATCCATCTCAACCGGCGGCGACGCCGATGTACACATGTGCTGGTGTGTGTTGTGTGCTGGGTGTGCGTGAGTGCGTCCTTCTGTGTATGCCGCCGTGCAGTGGTGAATTGTGCGCGAGTGCGTCCTTCGCGTGCAAGAAGTTTGTCCTCAATGCATCCTCAATTTACTAGCGTGCGGGGTGCTACCCCGAGTGGTTTCAACTTTGTTTAATTCACCGCGTGTCAGATGGGCCTCTAGTTTACTTATTTTCACCCACTTCCACATGGGCCAGCACACCAAGATACAGAACACGAGCTGACAAGGCAGCATGTGGATTGGTTGATCGGCCAACTAAACAATATACGGAGCTATACGCTGACACAGTGAGCATATAATCCGTCGGTATAGAGAGTTCGAGTGAGAGGGGAGGCCCGTGAGAGATAGCAGAGAGAGAGAGAGAAAGAGATACTCCCTCCGTTCGATAATGTAGTTCCAACATTTTTTTTAAGTCAAACTTTTTAAACTTTGACCAAGTTTATAAAGAAATTACTTATATCTACAATACCAAAGATAAATGATAGTATGAAGTAAGTACATGTTGTGATGAATCTAATGATCGTTCCAGATGTAAATGTATTTCTCCACATATACCTGGTCAAACTTTTCTGATGTTTGACTTTTCAAAACATCCATATGCTTATGGACGTGACAGAGTCCCTAACGAGAGAGAGACACACACACACACACACACACACACAGAGAGAGAGAGAGAGAGAGAGTGAAAAAAGTGTGTGTGCGTGTGTGAAAGAGACATGGACAACACACGATAAAAGTAGAGAAAAAGCATGCGTGTCTTATGCAAACATATCACACATGCATCTTCGACAACGGAGGCAAGGTGAGGAGATAGTGTGTGGTTGTTTGGAACCGAGAGAAGAAGACCCCTAGCACGTGGCCAAGAGGGGTCTGACAAACAAGGGAGAGAGGTCGAGAGAGACGTACGGAGAAAATGCAGACATGGGGAGGAGAGAGTGTATGTTTGTCATAGAGAGATCCCCTGGAGATCGTGATGGGACTACATGGGTGGGAGATCGAGTGACAAGGTGTGTGCACGATAGAAGATGCCTCGAGAGATATCGAGATAGACGTATGGATGGAAGGAGACAATACGTGTGTTCCTGATGGCTAGTAAGAGATAATCATACTTAGGAAGGGGGGGGAGTGCTTGCGCCTATGGCCCTGTTTGGGTACTCTAACTCAGTTAGAGGTTAGAGTTAGATTCTAACCCTGAATTAACCCTGAACTAACTCTAAGTAAAGAGGTGTTTGGATGGCAGGGTTAGATGGAGCGCGGATACGGGGAGGCACCTTCACGGGCGATGCGAGAGGGAGGGAGGGAGAGGACGAGAAGCTTCGAGGAAGTGGGGAGGGATCTGCTGCGGGGAGAGCGAGAGAAAGAAGTGTTTATTAGTGGTCCCGAGAAGAACTAACCCAAATAAGCACCTCTTCGATGGGTTAGTTTTTTTGGATGGGTTAGATGCATCTAACCCAAACTAACCCTCCTGTTTGGATCTTCTTGGGTTAGTTGACTCCAAACTAACCCAAACTAACTCTAACCCATGGATCCAAATAGAGCCTGTGATGGAGTGAGGGATTATGGTACTTAGGGGGGTGCATGTCACATGGAGAGAGAACAAGGGCGGAGAGTGTTGGAAGGGTCTATACGTATAGCGCGAGCGAGACATGTGTATGTGTGAACCAGGGAGATATAAGGCCAGTTTGGTTTGCGTCCTGAGCATCTTTTGCATGGCCAGGGGTTGTGGCTGGATTTCATGCACGCTTGTTTGGTTGCTACCCTGTGAAAAAGAAAGCCCACCTGGGCTGGGTTCCCTTGCACTTTAATTAGCCTGGCTGAACTCCAGACACTGCAAGTAGCCTGGCCCAAGCGACCGATTTCGAACGCCTTGCCATGCCTGGTCGTGCGGCCACGAGGCTAACAACAACATGGATGGATATTAGCATTAAATAATTGATGCATGGATTGATTGATGGGACGCTGATGCTTTGCCTGGACCAAGCATGAACCAAACGCTTCAGCACCACACAAGCCTGGCCAGGCAGAAATATTTTACATCTCACGTCCACACCAAGCAGTACCGACCACCAAGGCATGAGGGTCAGGTCACGAACCAAACTGACCAATAAAGTTTGAGAGAGATTGAGGAGCCCCGATAAGGCTGAGTGGTGCGTCAGATAGCTGAGAGGGGGAAAGAGATATTCCATCCACTCGATAATGCAGTGCATGTAAATTTTTTAGAAGTCAAACTTTGGAAACTTTGATCAGGTTTACGCAAATGTTATTTATATCTACAATAACGAAGATAAATCATACAAAACTACATCTCATGGTGAATCTAATGGTATATGTTTGCCGTACTAGATGTAATTCTTTTTCTCCACGTACATGGTCAAACTTTGTGATGTTTGACTTTTCAATAAATCTATATGCTATGGACGGAGGAGAGTGCCTCAGTCGAGACAGATCAAGTGCGTGTGAAGGAGAATGAGTAAGTGTCCAAAAAGAGTATGTGTGTGAAAGAGAAAATGACAACAAACGATAAATTAGAGAGAGAGTGTGTTTTTTGTTTCTTATGCGAACATATCACGCATGCATCTCTGAGATGGAAAAGTGAGGCGAGGAGATGCACGAAGATATCTAGTGTGTGATTGTTTGCAACGGAGAGAGACACCCCTGTAGCACGTGTCCAATAGAGATCTGGCCAACAAGGAAAAAAGGTTGAGAGAAACACATGGATGGCATGGACGCATGGGGAGGGAGGGAGGGTGTGTTTGTGATAGAGAGATCCCCTCGAGATCGTAAGGGGACTATATGGGTGGGAGATTGAGGGAGCGCATGGGCTATAGAAAGATGCCCCGAGAGAAATCGAGATAGACCATGCACATGTTTGTGATGGAGACTAAGATTAGCTAGTCATATACATATAGGGGGGACTGCGTGTGCCTCCAATTGAGTGAGAGACCATCATACTTGGCTAGCTGGGCATGAGATTGTGTGTGTGTGTGTGTGCGTGTGAGATGGAGAGAGAACGAGGGAGAGAGACAGAGTTTTAGATGGGCCTATCGAGTGCGAGTGAGATATGCATGTGTATGTGTGACCCAGGTGGATGGAGAGTATGAGAGGGGGGGGAAGAGCTCCGAGACGACATAGTGGTGCATGAAAGAGTTACGGGCAAAGATCCAAGGAATTTGTGTGCGTACGATGAGTGCACCCAAGATATCTAGCTTGGACTAGTTATAGTATCATACATAGTGTGCGAGAGAGACCTATAGATGGTGTATATATGCATGCGAACTAGAAAGACCCCCCCCCCACACACACACAGAGAGAGAG
>NC_041387.1:565320257-565321293 GCF_002162155.2 Triticum dicoccoides | reverse complement strand
CAACAAGGTTTTTGTGTCGGATGCGTGCGACATAATTGAAGATTGTCAGAGAGAGAGAGAGAGAGAGAGAGAGAGAGAGAACAGGAGTCCGGGAGAGGGGGAGATCGCGTTTTATGCATCAAAGACAGATATAAACCATTTTTCGATATAAACTTGCATCCAAATATTTAAATTGGAGAACATGTTGTCTGCAATCCACACATGAAAGGATATATGCGTATATCAAACAAGTTCATTAATTTGACTTTCAACATGTTCATGGAGTACTATAATACTATACAACATGCTACTCGATTGAGGTGTTCAATTTTGGATTTAGTTCACTATTTTGACCTACTGAACGAGCTATTTCATTGAATTGAGATATTTCATTTTGGGTTTGATTCGCGTTTTTGAGTGGGTCAACTATTTGTCATATAGTAAATCGCTAGCAACGAGCATGTAAAAACACATTACTCCCGAGCATCATCTCTCCATCTAAAAAAGAAGTGGCAAGCTAATATTTCAAAATTTGATTCGAATCGACTTGGTAAGGTAGACGTGGATGCTCATTCTCCCAAAATTTGAACGAACCGTTAAACATCCTCTCTGCTCAGTGGAATTCGCCCGAGCAAATAAATGGGAGACGAGAAATTACCGTCCTATGTGGGACACACATCAATTGGCCCATTGTACATCGAGGGTAGGTTCATAACTTCATCCAAGCGCGCCTTCTCCTCGGCCGAAATTACATGTGCTGAATAATTCATAAACCATGGTTAGAAAAACACGCTCTCCTCGCCCGAAATAGCTCGCGTCCACTATTTCAAAACACGCTCTCCTCGCACGAAATCGCTCGCGCCCACTATAGTTCAAAACACGCCCTCCTCGCCCGAAATCGCTCCCGCCCACTATTTGGGGAGAAGCAAAGTTACTCTACTATCCCCGACCCTCAGTACACAGACCCAAGCCGAGAAGCCTATAGGCAAGGGTAGAACTGTAACTCCCCCTCACATTTCAGACAAATGCATTCATAAGACATGGTTCCACTCCCCTC
>NC_041387.1:565231256-565319934 GCF_002162155.2 Triticum dicoccoides | reverse complement strand
GCCCCCATTCATACCTCGTGGGCGCCAAATCACCTTCTCCCCGGGAAGCTCCCTTCTCCCGAGCCGCGAAACCTCAGCCCCACCTCCATGGCGCCCCCACCGCACCAATTTCACAGCCGCCCTCCTCCCTAATGCCGGAGACGCTATCCAATTGCCGTCATGCACTGGGTTGTGTGCCTCTTACTCAGTGCTATTGGTGCTGCCTCGTCGACGGCTGCGTGAACCGTACCGGAGCCGATTCACCCCTGCCGTTGTTCACGGCGCCGGAGTGGCTCCAACTTCGGATCCGTCCAGAGTCCTAGCGCTGCTTCCGTGTAGCCGTCGACCATCACGGCATCGCTCGTTCTCTGCCGCTGGTCGCCACCGCAACCGCGCCGGCATCACCGACTCGGCAGCTGGACCTGCCTACTTCACCATGCCGCCAGATAGGTCGCACCCTCATCTCAAATCACTTTATTTAGGCATCAGTTGTCTGAATTTTTATTCTGGGCCAATCGATTCCCAATGGGAAGCAGCACCCCTCGAGGCGGTGGAGCTCTTAGGCTGCCGGTTGGTTGGTGTCTAACGTAAGGGTGCGGGGCTGCAAGTTCACTGTGGAAGAAGCGCTTAGATGGCTATCTTTTAGAGTTGCGTGGGTTGAAGGTACTGCCGCCGCCGGATCTGGATGACGGGGAGTCTTTGTGGATTGGCCCGAGGGCAGCGCAACCACGACAGTGCAGTATGGCGGGGAGCGGGGTTTTGGCCAAGGCCACGGACGACGGAGGCAGGCTGCTTTGCCGTTGGTCGCTGGCTCTTCGGGGAAGATTCCGAACAGTGTCAGTCGGGAGGCACAAGACGACCATCAAGCCATCCGGCATAGATCGGGCAGTACCAAAATAAAATAAAATCGTGTGATCCCAATTTAGTCTTCAGTCAACAAACGTGTGACCACTCTCGTACCTTGTTGTTGATCTCTTAGTGTATTTCTTCAGATCAACGAGATATGTCGTTCTTAACATTATGCGTCATCTGCATCTTCAGACACACCATCTTCCGACTCACCGCAGCTGCTCCAACAAGGGAAGCATACACCAGAAGGGAGCTATAGTCCCCACTCAACAGTTGCCTGCGTCGAATGCGCGTGCCCGACATGGACAGCCACAACAACTGCAGGGCCATCGACAAGTCAGCACATGATGCTCACTCCTATGGATGGCAGCCAGATAAGTTGTACCCTCGTCTTACTTGTGTGCAACATTTATGGCTTTGTTATTCATCTAAGCATGGAAAATAGATCATCAAATTTCACTGTATATTCATGCTGATCACTTATGGGTCTTGTTCAGGAGATCACGTTGTTCCATAGTTTAGCTAAGATACTTGTTCTTTAGGTAACGTTGTTCCATAGTTATCATCCATCATCCAATGCTATCCCACAGGATGGTGATTATAGTATTATACCACTTCTAGTATTACCTATGTCATTCTTTAATACTTTTGTGTGCCATCTAGTTAATCTCGAGTACAAACAATACATATTATGTAGCTTTCATCTGTGTTCTCCCTTTAGTTTATGAGACCTGTTGCTGCTAGTTATCCCCAGTCCTACTATTTATGTCGTCTCCTACAGGCACCCATTACATAAATCTAACTACTAGTTGTCTTCCATGCATGTCAGATATAATTGCACACACTGATATATCCACAAGAACCTCACGGAGCAATGTAAAGGCCAATAAACTTGATGTCAATGATACCCAATATGATGGAACATGTAAAGGCAGTTCTTCAGAAGACTTGCACAAAGATGATGAATCCTCTTCACCCCACAAGGTCCTTGCTCTAACTTGGCCTGTGATATGGGTACAACATGCATATAATGTCCTGGAGTGTATCTACTCTGTTGCAATGCCATGTGCTTAGCATGCTGATCATGCATGTAAATATGTCATGCCTTCCTGTTTTTCAGTACCTATTACATTCATGGTAGCATGTTTTCAAATTCAAGTACTGTCATTCTATTCTATCGCAATGCCATCTGCTCAATTTGGACATCATGCTTCTGAATATCTTATGCATTGTTATTCCTCAGTATGTACTTCATCTGTCTGCCATACCATGTTTTTTACATTGAAGTGATGTTCTAGTGCTCTGTTGCAATGCCATCTTATTTTCCCAATCATACACGTGTATGTTGCGTTAGTTATTTCTGTATGTATTCCGCTAGCATATAGTTTTACATTCGACTAGCGTTTTTCGGACGACGCTATGGAGACATCATCACGAGCGTCGTCGCGACGGACCGACACCTGCGGTGGCCGGGATGGAGGAGGGGAGTGCACCGTGGCCGCATAGCCTCCGCCCGACGTCCACTAGCATGTGGTGGCTCGACGGAGCGATGGCCTACGGGTCCCGCCGGCCGCAACTCATCGTTGTTAGCGATGCCGACGAGGCTCCGGACGGTGGCCCTCCATTTGTCAACCTTCTCCGCAACAGGAGGAAAGTCGAAGAGAGGCTGCGCGCGTGCTAGGGCTTCTGCTGGTGTGGGCGGTGATGAAAGTTGTGTGGACTGCGATGCGCCTCGACTTCTAACCGCGTTAGAAGGAGCCCCATCACGGCCCCGCAACCATTTGCCATCTCCGCCAGCACCTCAGCGCGCATGCTGGCCCTCCTCATCCTGTGAAGGGCACATGGGACCCTTCCCAGGGCGGCGCCCAGGGTCACCAGCAGGGCGGCGCTACTCATCGCACACGACCTGAGAAGAGCGCACCATGGGCGCTGGTGTTGGTGTATTGGAGGTCGCCACGCCGTCGTCTGGCGGCACAAAAGCACCCCTGGAGGGCCCCGCGCATCCCGCGGGGGGCCCGACTCCGTCTCTAGAGCCCGCGATGTGTGGCTCATCGCCTGGTGCATGAACGATGCTGCTCACTAGGCCTGGACTACCAGGGTGATGTGGATGTTCGCATGCCGCGCCACGGGTTCTCTCCGCGACTGGCCCGCTACTGGTCCACACCGGTACTAGCAGTCCTGTTCCGGACGAACCGATCGCCGTAGTCGTCTTCTTCTTAGGATCCATGGCGATGCAGAATTGCTAGGCCAACTACTAGACCAGATTCTCACAATTGCGCCCCCTACCTGGTGCGCCAAAGATGTCGGTGGGAAACGACACCTATGGGATCACTAGAATCCCTACTATGGTTGCGGGGCGCGGGGTTGTGAGAAGAGCAGGATTAACAGTCAGCACAAGGATCGTTTACCCAGGTTTGGGCCGCGAGGATGCGTAAAGCCCTAGTCCTGCTTCGGTGGATGTATTGAGTGTTCTTGAGCTTTCCAACTAGCTATGGGCGCTGCATGGTCCAAAAGAGCCGAATCCCTCTCTAGTACGCCATGGGACTCCTTTTATAAGTGAAAGGGGCTGCCACAGTGGCACACAGGAGGTGGAAAGGCCTACAGTGTTGGGAGCTTATCGCCCGTATTATAGGACAAGACGCATTTAATGCGTAGCTTAGGTGTCCTCTCACTTTATCGGGGACGGGAGTGAGGCCCGTCCCGTCCGTCGCCGCTCCTCCTTGCTTCGACACGCGCCCTGGCCAGCGATGCATGCGGTGCCATGTAGGCAGGAAAGCAGCTGTGGTGGTGCGGTGGTGGAGCCTCCACGAAGATCTGCATGCCACCACGCAGGTGTGTGCTGAGTTGGCCTAGAAGCTGCATGCCTCCACGCAGGTGCCTGCCGAGCTGGTTGGGCTGGCAGCTACATGTGAATGGCGGTGGGGATTTGGTTGGTGCGGGCGTGGCGGTGGCCCCGCTGTCGCCATTGGCAAGGGTCTTACCGGGGCGTGCTGGCGTCCGCGGCAAGGATCTTGCCAGGGGCCTTGTGGATTTTCCTCGACAAGGATCTTGATGAGGATTGTCGCCCTCCAATCCTTATCAGATCTTGAATATTCTTTGTCTTCACAAAGATCTGCATGCCACCATGGAGGTGCCTCCCGGGCCCTGGTCCAACATAGTTGATGGTGTTGGAGACCATGGGTTCGAGGGTGGCTCACTCCGCTGGTGTGGGTGAGCCGCCCCGGCAAGGGCCTTGCCGGGGCTGCTGAGGCTGCCCCGGCAAAGGTCTTGCCGAGGAAACCTGCTTCGTCCATCTGCACTTTGCGGCCTTGGTCCTTGATGTTGCCCTTTTTGTCTTGTGCCTTTGGCTTCTGTCCGGCTTCCCTCCTTTGCCCTGCTGTGTGTGGCCGTGGCGCGCGGCTCTAACTGCTCGTGCACAAGTAAAGGGGTCAAAAGGAGAGCCCCTACTTTTGTACACCGACAGTGTCAAAGCTTGCATCAACATAACTCTTTATGACGAACTCTTTATCACCTCCATAACCGAGAAATATTTCCTTAGTCCTCTAAGGATAACTTTGACCGCTTTCCAGTGATCCACTCCTGGATCACTATTGTACCCCCTTGCCAAACTCATGGCAAGGTACACAATAGGTCTGGTATACAGCATAACATACTTTATAGAACCTATGGCTGAGGCATAGGGAATGACTTTCATTCTCTTTCTATTTTTTCCATGGTCGGGTTTTGAGTCTTACTCAACTTCATACCTTGCAACACAGTTACTAATTCCTTCTTTGACTATTCCATTTTGAACTACTTCACAATCTTGTCAAGGTATGTACTCGTTGAAAAAATTTATCAAGTGTCTTGATCTATCTCTATAGATCTTGATGCCCAATATGTAAGCAGCTTCACCGATGTTTTTCATTGAAAACTTCTTATTCAATTAATCTTTTATGCTATCCAAAAATTCTATATCATTTCCAATCAGCCGTATGTCATCCACATATAATATCTGAAATGCCATAGATCTCCCACTCACTTTGTTGTAAATACAAGCTTCACCATAAGTCTATATAAAACTATATGCTTTGATCACCTTATCAAAGCATATATTCCAACTCTGAGATGCTTGCACCAGTCCATAGATGGATCGCTAGAGCTTGCACACTTTGTTAGCACCTTTGGGATTGAGAAAACCTTCTGGTTGCATCATATACAACTCTTCTTTGAGACATCCATTAAGGAATGCAGTTTTGACATCCATTTGCCAGATTTCATAATGTGGCAACTGCTAACATGATTTGGACGGACTTAAGCATTGCTATGGGTGAGAAAGTCTCATCGTACTCAACTCCTTGAACTTGTCGAAAACCTTTTGCAACAAGTCGAGGTTTGTAGATAGTAACATTACCATCAGCGTCAGTCTTCTTCTTGAAGATCCATTTATTCTCTATGGCTTGCCGATCATCGGGCAAGTCAACCAAAGTCCATGCTTTGTTCTCATACATGGATCCTATCTCAGATTTCATGGCCTTAAGCCATTTTGTAGATTTTGGGCTCATCATCGCTTCCTCATAGTTCGTAGGTTCATCATGGTCTAGTAACATGACCTCTAGAACATGATTACCATACCACTCTGGTGCGGAACGTGCTCTGGTTGACCTATGAGCTTCGGTAGTAACTTGATCCGAAGTTTCATGATCATTACCATTAGCTTCCTCTCTAGTTGTTGTAGGCCTCACAGGAACGGTTTTCTATGATGAGCTATTTTCCAATTCGAGAGAAGGTACAATTACCTCATCAAGTTCTACTTTCCTCCCACTCACTTCTTTTGAGAGAAACTCCTTCTCTAGAAAGGATCTATTCTTAGCAACAAAGATCTTGCCTTTAGATATGTGATAGAAGGTGTACCCAACAGTTTCTTTTGGGTATCCTATGAAGATGCACTTCTCTGATTTGGGTTCGAACTTATCAGGCTGAAGCTTTTCACATAAGCATCGCAATCCCAAACTTTAAGAAATGACACCTTATGTTTCTTGCCAAACCACAGTTCATATGGTGTTGTCTCAACGGATTTAGATGGTGCCCTATTTAACGTGAATGCAGTTGTCTCTAATGCATAACCCTAAAGCGATAGTGGTAAATTGGTAAGAGACATCATAAAACACACCATATCTAATAAAGTATGGTTATGACGTTCGGACACACTATTATGATGTGGTGTTCCAGGTGGCGTGAGCTCTGAAACTATTCCACATTGTTTTAACTGAAGGCCAAACTCGTAACTCAAATATTTGCTGATAACCCACAAGTATAGGGGATCGCAACAGTTTTCGAGGGTAGAGTATTCAACCCAAATTGATAGATTCGACACAGGGGGAGCCGAAGAATATTTGAAAGTACTAGCAGCTGACTTGTCAATTCAACCACAGCTGGAGATTAATTATCTGCAATGAAGTGATTAGTAGCACAGTAGTATGATAGTTTTGATGATAGCAGCATTAGTAACGGTAACATTAACAGTGATAGCAGTGATATTGTAGCAGTAACGATAGCAGAAACAACAGTAGTAACTTAGCAGAAACAATACAAGATAAATTCGTAGGCATTGGATCGGTGACTTGTTGGATGATGTTCATCATGAGACAGTTATAACCTAGGGCGATACGACACTAGCTCCAGTTCATAAATATAATGTAGGCATGTATTCCGTAAATAGTCATACGTGCTTATGGAAAGAACTTGCATGACATCTTTTGTCCTACCCTCCCGTGGCAGTGGGGTCCTATTGGAAACTAAGGGATATTAAGGCCTCCCTTTTAATAGAGAACCGGAACAAAGCATTAGCACACAGTGAATACATGAACTCCTCAAACTACAGTCAGTCTACGAAGGAACTACTCACCGACCAGCGAGCCTACGAAGGAACTACTCACTCCCGTTGGGGAGAATCATGGAATTGGCGATGGAGATGTGTTGGTGATGACGAAGATCGAAGGTCCCCCTCTCCGGAAACCCAAAGGGACTCCAGATCTGGCCTCCCGGTGAAGAACAGGAGATGGCGGCGGCTCCATCTCATGAAACGCGATAATTCTTTCTCTCCCTGATTTTTTTCTGGAAATATGGGATTTTATAGCGTCGGTTTGAGGGTCAGCGAGGCAACCAGGTGGGCAGCACCCACCAGGGCATGCCTGGGGGGCTGGCGCGCCCTGGTGGGTTGTGCCTACCCAGGTGCCCCCCTCAGGTACCTCCTGGCTCCAGAAATTCTCTTGATTGATATAAAAAATCCTCGCAAAATTTCGTTCCATTCCGAGAACTTTTATTTCTGCACAAAAACAACACCGTCGTAGTTCTGCTGAAAATAGCGTCAGCCCGGGGTTAGTTTCATTCACATCATGCAAATTAGAGTCCAAAACAAGAGGAAAAGCGTTAGGAAAAGTAGATATGTGGGAGACGTATCAACTCACCCAAACTTGAACCTTTGCTTATCCTTAAGCAATTCAATTGATAAACTGAAAGTGAAAAAGAAAACTTTTACGAACTCTTTTGCTCTTGTTTCATAAATAAGCTTAAACATCACCCAGGTTTTAAGCAAGGATTATAACTAACCATGTCGACAATAACTCTTAAAAATTATATTAACTCATATGAATGACATAAACAACTAGAGAGCAATAATAAGATATCTCAAATAGCAACACGTTGTCAAAACAACCATGATATAATATGACAATAATGGTATCTCACTAGCCCTTTCTGAGACCGCAAAACATAAATGTAGAGCACCCCCAAAGTTCAAGCAGCAACTAAACATTGTAATTCATGGTAGAAAAGATCTAGTCATGATGCACCCAACATTAGCTATACACAATGCATCAGCATGATAGCAATGCTCTCATGTTCTGGCGCTTATTTTAGAAGGTGATGACACAACATAAAAGTAAATAGATAGTCCCTTCGTAGAGGGAAGCGGTGATTTGCAAGTCTTTAAAACAGAGGTAAATGATATTTTGAGACATGCACCCTTCTCATTCACTTCACGACCATCAGTTATCAATATCTTCCATGCTAAGCATGCTAGTGGCGGTTCCCAAGCGGAAATGTAAAGGTTATGACTCCATTGGGAGTTTTTGTTTGATTATTTGTAAGCTCTTTTCTTTTTGAAGTTTGGGACTGGGCATCCCTATTACCGCCCTTTTCTCGTGCGATGGCGAGTGAATAAACACTCGACCTGAGAATAACCCGCTTAGCATGTAAGGTACCGACTACCTCATGTCGTTCCATGAACAATCTAGGCACACAACAGGGATATTTATTTGAAGCTTTTCGAGTTGGCACATGCAAATTTACTTAGGACGGAAGGGTAATACCGCATATAGGTAGGTATGGTGGACTCATCTGGAATAACTTGGGTTTCAGGTTTTTATTGTACAAGCAGAGTTCCCACTTAGTACAGGCGAAGACTAGCAAATAGGTTGAGAAGCGGCTAGCTAGAAAGAAACAACAGTCATGAACATGAATTATGCATAAGTAACATTGGATACTAGCATCAGTAGGATATGAACACCATGAATATAAATATCATAGAGGCTATGTTGGTTTTGATTCAACTACATGCATGAACATGTGCCAAGTCAAGCCACTCGAACATTCAGAGGATGCCATATCATCATACTACATCACAATCATTTTAACGCAATGTTGATATCCAAGATAAGTCATTATTCACTCCTACCTACTTATGCATGGCATGAGAAACTATAATCTCTAATTGTCATTGCAAATATCTTTTGATCATAATAGGCTGAAGCATGGATACTAGGTTAAACATATTTACAAAAACAGAACAAGTCGAGTTCATACCTGTTTCTCTCTGCCACGACCAGTTCATCTAATATCGTCATTATTGCCTTTCACTTGCACGACCGAATGATTTGAAAATAATAATAGTGCAATAGTGTCGTGGACTAAGTTGGAATCTGCAAACATTTTATTCAAGAGGAGAAGACAAGGTAATACAGGCTCTTTGTTAGATCAACAATAATGCAAATGAGAGCCACTCAACATTTTCATTGTGGTCTTCTCCTCGGTATGACTCGATAAAAGAAAAAGAAATTCAGAGAAACACACTGAAATATTTTTGGAGCTTTTGGTTTTTTCGAAAGCAAGCAAACGAAAAAGGGAAAAGAAAAAACGAGAAAAGCTATTTACACGGGAAAGCTCCCAACAAGAAAAAGAAGAACAAGGAAATCTTTTTGGGTTTTTCTTTTTAGTACTTCAACAATTGAAACTAGGAAGAAAAATCAAAAACAAGCAAGAAACATATTTTTGGATTTTCTCAAAGTTTTTCAAACACACAAGAAGAAAGCAAGAAAATAAATTAAACATGGATGATACAATGATAAAGTATGGACACCGACAACTGGAATGAAATGTGTGAACATAAATGTAATGTTAGTGGGAATACGTACTCCCCCAAGCTTAGTATTTTGGCCTAACTTGGTAATCAGTCAGTAGCCTGGATGGTAGTCGGTGTGGTAGCTCACGGAGGCCCTCGGTGCTGATGTCTCAGCCCGCCGTGCTGCCTCCACTGCTGCGTTGTGAGCTCGAGCCTCGCTCTCAAGAACAAAATATCTTCCTCTGCTGTGATAGTCAAAAAGAGCAGGCGCAGGCAAATATGTGTGCACAAAAGAAGTTTGGTTAAACAACAGATTGTAAGTGAAATCATGAATTTTTTCTTTGAGGCTATTATGACTTATCAAAGCATCAAATTCTAAATACTGCGTGGCTAGGACTGGGTCAAAGGGCAAGGCTGAAACACCCAGCTCTCATGCCAAATGTGTGGCATAAATTCCGCCATAGAAATAGCCACTGTTAGCATTATGCTGTAGTCTACGTGCAACAGTCGCTCCAAGGTTATAACTCCTTTCACTGGTGAGAGCGGCGCGCATGAGGATCGAGTCTGGAGCACAAAGCATACTACAGTCTTGCTTGCCTACTATACATTTTCCATTAAATAATGTGAAGTACTGAATCGCAGGAAAATGTATGCTCTTTATTCTACCTGCGTCACTCCCCTAGTTTCACCAAAGCAAAGACTAGTCAAGAATGCTTCAAACTCATACCTAGGTGGCTCATCGAGTGAACCCCAGAATGGGATTTTGCAGAGGTGAGCAAACCTTTCTAGAGAAATGGTAAATGGATTATCGTAAAGTTTAAAAGACACCCTAGACTCATGGGGAAAGAATTTAAATTCTTTGACAAATGATTCGGTGAGGATGAGGCATTGGTCGCACTTATCTGAAATGTAGGGACTGAGCTCGCCATTGTGAACTAATTGCTCAAATTCCTCCTTAATATCTACTCTCACGATGTAATTGTTGCATGGCCAAAAGCATGTTTTGATGGTGGCACTTCGAATGGAACTTTCGCTTGGTTCAGCATAGGACCGACGAACGGAGCTGCTACTAGAGGATGCCTCCGAGGATCTCCTCCTCGAAGATCTCCTTCCAAAGAAGCTCATAATGTTCACGTACAATTTTCTGAAAATTTTTGGTCACAAAAAATTTATTAACAAAACTTCACAAGAATGATAGCAACTACTCATAGGGATGTATAGAGGCCATAGCAAGCACTCAAACTACTTAGAACTCTAAGGAATTCAACATGCAAGCTCATCTACAACAGCACCAAGAGTAGCTAATTTTTCTAAATATAAACCACTAAAACAAAAACTAATTGGACACATGGCGGAGTCACATACCAAGCAACAAATCCCCGAAACAGTTTCGGAAATGGAGCTTCAAGCAAAGATATCGAAATCCGTGGTTTCTGAGGCAAGAACATGAGAGAGAGAGAGAGAGAGACTGTAGTGATTTTTTTCTGGGTGAATGGAGAGGTGGGAAGAAGAAGTAAGTGAGGGGGCCCACTAGGTGGGCAGCACCCATCAGGGCGTGCCTGGGGGTCCTGGTGCGCCCAGGTGGGTTGTGCCCACCTGGTGCACCTCCCTCTGGTATTATTTGCACTAGAAATTTAGAAATATTCTGGAAAAAAAATCATATCAGATTTTCAGAGTATTCTGAGAACTTTTATTTTTGGGTCATTTTTTATTGCACGGAAAAGGCAGAAAACAGGCAAAGCATGGCATTTTATTTCATTTAACTAATAAAAACAGAAAACAAAAGGTAGGGACAGAAGGTAGTGCTTACTAAATTCATCAAATTCATACCTCTCAAAAATGATCCATTAATAAGGTTGATCAAGTCTTATTAACAACCACTTTTGATTAGCATGAACCGAAGAACTTTCGTAAATTACTAAGTTACCTCAATGGGGATATGAATGTCCCCAACAATAAGCATTTCATATTTCTATTTAATAGTAGCTAGAGGTAGTTGAAAACTTCCAATAGTGAGTGTCAGATATTTTTCAATAACATTAATACCATTCACATGGAATTGTTTCTTCAGAAAGTGCACCGTATGCTCATTACCATTGATATGAAAAGTGACCTTGCTTTTATTGCAATCAATAACAGCACCTGCAGTACTCAAGAAGGGTCTACCAAGGATAATGGATATGTTTTCATCCTCGGGCATCTCAAGTATAACAAAGTCAGTCAGAATAGTAACATTAGCAACAACAAGGGGCACATCGTCACAAATACCGATAGGTATGGCAGTTGTTTTATCAGCCATTCGCAATGATATTTCAGTAGGTGTGAGTTTATTCAAATCAAGTCTTTTATATAAAGAGAAAGGCATAACACTAACACCAGCTCCCAAATCACATAAAGCAGTTTTCACGTAGTTTCTTTTAATGGAGCAAGGTATAGTTGGTATTCCCGGATCTCCAAGTTTTTTAGGTACTCCATCTTTAAAAGTATAATTAGCAAGCATAGTGGAGATTTCAACTTCCGGTATTTTTCTCTTATTAGTGATGATGTCTTTCATCTACTTTGCATAAGGAGGCATTTTCAAGATATCAGTCAAGCGAGTACGCAAAAAGACTGGCCTAATCATTTCAGCAAAGCGTTCAAATTCTTCATCATTTTTCTTTTTAGTTGACTTAGGTGGAAAGGGCATAGGCTTTTGAACCCATGGTTCTCTTTCCTTTCCATGCTTTCTAGCAACGAAGTCTCTTTTATCATATCTTTTATTCTTAGGTTGTGGGTTATCAAGATCAACAGCTGGTTCTATCTCAACATCATTATCTGGTTCTTTATCATTAGGTTGAGTGTCTTCATGAACCTCATCATTATCTTTTTCAATATCAGAAGGTGAGTGTTCATTACCAGATTGAGTTTCACCATCAGAGATAGAAATTTCTTTGTCATTATCAGGAGGTTTTTCTATTTCAGGTTCACTAGAGGTAGGCAAAGTCTTATCATTTTTCTTCTTCTTTTTCTTTTTAGAAGGACTAGGTGTAGTGGTGTTGTTCCTTTGAGAATCTTGTTCAATTCTTTTTGGGTGTCCCTCAAGATAAAAGTGGTTCCTGAGTCATTTTACCTCCTCTAGTCGCTACTCTAACTGCAAAGTTATATTATTGTTCATTTCATCAAGCAACTCGCTTTGAGATTTAGCAACTTGTTCTAGTTGAGTTTGAACCATAGAGGCATGTTTTCCTACACCTCTAACATCATTTGAGATTCTAAATAACAAGTCACTTAAGCGAGCAATCATATCAGAGTTGTATTTCAATTGTTTGATAACATTTGCATTGAAGTGATATTGCTTTCTAATGTAATTATCAAACTCATAAAGGCATTGACTAGGATGTTTATTATGAGGATCATCACTACCGTTGAATTTCATTAAAGATTTTACCTCTACCACCTTGGGTGGTGGTGGTGTTTTAAGCCCATGTATTTCTTTGATAGGTGGTAAATTTTAACATGCTCGGCCTTAATACCTTTTTCCTTCATAGATTTCTTTGCCTCTTGCATAACTTCAGGATTGAGATATAAGATACCCCTCTTCTTCAGAGTGGGTTTAATAGGTGTTTCAGGAGGAGTCCAATCATCAAAAAAATCAATATGTTATTCAATAATTCTTCAGGTTGCTCAATAGTTCGTTTCCTGAAAACATAACTAGCACAACTATCTAGGAAGTCCCTAGAAGCATCGGTTAGTCCATTATAGAAGATATCAAGTATTTCATTTTTCTTAAGAGGATGATCAGGACAAGCATTAAGCAATTGGATAAGCCTCCCCCAAGCTGTGGGAGACTCTCTTCTTCAATTTGCACAAAGTTAAATATTTCCTGCAAGGCAGCTTGTTTCTTATGAGCAGGGAAATGTTTTTCAGAGAAGTAATAAATCATATCCTAGGGACTACGCACACAACCAGGAGAAAGAGTATTGTACCAGGCTTTAGCATCACCCTTTAATGAGAGCAGAAATAACTTGAGAATATAATAGTAGCGAATCTTCTCATCATGAGCAAAAAGGGTGGCTATATCATTCAACTTAGTAAGATGTTCCACGACAGTTTCAGTTTCATAACCATGGAAAGGATCAGATTCAACCAAAGTAATTAACTCTGGGTCGACAGAGAATTGATAATCCTTATCATCAATAAAAATAGGTGAAGTAGTAAACTTAGGATCACATTTCATTTTAGCATTCAGAGATCTTTCCTTATACTTGCATAATAATTTCTCTAGATCATCTATATCCTTACAAGCAAGAATATCTCTAGTTGGCTCCTCACCCATAGTATAACCTTCCGGTACCTTTGGCAATTCATATCTAGGAGGACTAGTTCTAGTAGGTGTTTCAGTATTTTCAGTTTCAAGTTCATCATCAGACTCAACAATATCATGTTGTCTTACTCTAGCAATTTGTTCATCAAGAAATTCACCTAGTCGCACATTGTCGGTGTACAAAAGTAGGGGCTCTCCTTTTGGCCCATTTACTTGTGCACGGGCAGTCAGAGCCGCGCGCCACGGGCACACATAGCAGGGCAAAGGAGGGAAGCCAGAGAGAAGCCAAAGGCACAAGACAAACAGGGCAACGTCAAGGACCAAGGCCACAAAGTGCATATGGACGAAGCAGGTTTCCCCGGCAAGACCCTTGCCGGGGCAGCCTCAGCAGCCCCGGCAAGGCCCTTGCCGGGGCAGCTCGCCCACACCAGCAGAGTGAGCCACCCTCGAACCCACGGTCTCCAACACCATTAACTACGTTGGACCAGGGCCCGGGAGGCACCTCCATGGTGGCATGCAGATCTTTGTGAAGACAAAGAATATTCAAGATCAGATAAGGATTGGAGGGCGACAATCCTCGTCAAGATCCTTGCTGAGGAAAATCCACAAGGCCCCCGGCAAGATCCTTGCCGGGGACGCCAGCACGCCATGGCAAGACCCTTACCGGGCCACCCGGCAAGACCCTTGCCAAGGGCGACGGCGGGGCCACCTCCAGGCCCGCACCAACCAAATCCCCACCGTCATTCACATGCAGCTGCCAGCCCAACCAGCTGGGCAGGCACCTACGTGGCGGCATGCAGCTTCCTGGCCAACTCAGCACACACCTGCGTGGCGGCATGCAGATCTTCATGGAGGCTCCACCAACGCGCCACCTTAGCTGCTTGCCTGCCTACATGGCACCGCATGCATCGCTGGACAGGGCGTGTATCGAAGCGAGGAGGAGTGGCGACGGACGGAACGGGCCTCACTCCCGTCCCCAATAAAGCGAGAGGAAACCTAAGCTACGCATTAAATGCGTCTTGTCCTGTAATACGGGCGATAATCTCGCAGCACTGTATGCCTTTCCACCTCCTGTGTGCCACTGTGGCAGCCCCTTTCGCCTATAAAAGGAGGCCCATGGCGTACTGGAGAGGGATTCGGCTCTTTTGGACCACGCAGTGCCCATAGCTAGTTGGAAAGCTCAAGAACACTCAATACATCCACCGAAGCAGGACTAGGGTTTTACGCATCCTCGCGGCCCGAACATGGGTAAACTATCCTTGTGTTGACTGTTAATCCTGCTCTTCTCACAACCCCGCGCCCCGCAACCGTAGTAGGGATTCTCGTGATCCCATAGGTGTCGTTTCCCACCGACATCTTTGGTGCACCAGGTAGAGGGCGCAATTGTGAGAATCTGGTCTAGTAGTTGGCCTAGCAGTTCTTCATCGCCAAGGCTCCTAAGAAGAAGACGACCACGGCGATCGGTTCGTCCGGAATCGGACTGCCAGTACCGGTGCGGACCAGTAGCAGGCCAGTCACGAAGAGAACCCGTGGCGCGGCCCCCGAACATCCGCATCACCCTGGTAGTCCAGGCCTGGCAAGCGGCATCATTCGTGCGCCAGGCGACGAGCCACGCGTCGCAGGCTCTGGAGATGGAGTCGGGCCCCCTGCAGGTGGCGTGGGGCCCTCCAGGGGTGCCATCGTGCCGCCAGACGGCAGCGGGTGACCTCCAAGACACCAACACCGGCGCCCACGGTGCGCTCTTCTCAGGTCGTGCGCGATGAGCAGCGCCGCCCTGCTAGTGACCCTGGGCGCCGCCCTGGGAAGGGTCCCATGCGCCCTTCACAGGATGAGTAGGGCCAGCATGTGCGCCGAGGTGCTGGCGGAGATGGCGAACGGCTGCGGGGCCGTGATGGGGCTCCTTCTAACGCGGTTAGAAGTCGAGGCGCATCGCGGTCCACACAGCTTTCGCCGTCGCCCACGCCAGCATAAGCCCTAGCACGCGCGCAGCTGCTCCTCGACTTTCCTCCTGCTGCGGAGAAGCTTGACGAATGGAGGGCCACCGTCCGGAGCCTCGTCGGCATCACTAACAACGATGTCTTGCGACCGACGGGACCCGTAGGCCATTGCTCCGTCGAGCCACCGCATGCCAGCGGAGGTCAGGCCGGAGACGATGCGGCCACGGTGCACTCCCCTCCTCCATCCCGGCCATCACGGGTGTCGGTCCGTCGCGACGACGCTCGTAATGATGTCTCCATAGCGTCGCCCGACCCGCGAACCCACCGCGACCAACGCCAAGTTCTTTGGGAGCGAGCTCATGAAGACGCTTGAACCACCATCGAGCGCAGGCGTGACGTGCGCCACTAGTCGGATAGGTGGGCAGGGCCCACTACGGACCACCTAGCATCGGGAGGCTATGGTGGCCTACCTTACGAGGTGGGTTGTCCGGCCTTCACCCATGAGCTGCGGCAGTTCCAGTGGCCCTCCCACCGCACGTTCAAGCCCGACGTTGGCGAGAAGTACAATGGAAAGACTCACCCGTCGGAGTTCCTCAGCATCTACACCATCACGATGCAAGCTGTTGGGGCCCATGACGACAAGGTGCTTGCTAATTACTTCCCGTTGGCACTGAAGCCCAATGTTATGTCATGGTTGATGCACTTGCCGGTAGACTCCATTTCTTCTTGGGAGGATCTGTGTCATGAGTTTGTTGGCGCCTTTACTGGAGGCCACCAGGATCATGGCCAGGCGAGCGACTTGCACATTATCCCCCGGAAATAAGGAGAAAACTTGTGTAAGTACATTCAAAGGTTCAGCCGAGTGTAGTACAACATCCCCAACGTTCATCCTGCTGCCGTGATCAGTGCATTCCATCAGAATGTGCACAATCGTAAGATGCGTGAAGAGCTGGCGATGAACAAGGTCAGGGATGTGGCCGAACTTTATGTTCTGGCCGATCGGTGCGCTCGCGCTGAAGAGGGAAGGAAGTACCCCGGCGAAGACGCCGGTGCGGAAACCGACTCCACGGATGATACCGCCACCCCGGCGAAGAAGGGCCGGCGCCGTAACAGGAAGCGCAAGGGCAAGACCGTGCTTGCCGTCGAGGGGTCCGACGATACCGGCGCCACCAAGAAACCCATGGCAAGTGACCCCGGCAAGGAGGTTGTCGGGTGTGTCGCTTGCCGGGCCTTGGCTGCTGCCGATAAGCCAGGAGGCTCATACAAGCAGTATTGCAAGCTCCACAGCACCAAAGGCCACAATCTCCAGAACTGCCGGCAAGTGGAGCTGCTCGCTGAGAAGCAGAAAGCCGAGTATGAGCGGCAGGACAAGGAGAAGGGCCAAGAGGGTGCCGAGGGATCCGGCAAGAAGCATGGCGGCCAAGGATGCCGCCGCGGCAAAGATAATCAGTAGAAGAGGCATGCCCAGGGCCGCGACAAGAAGCAGGAAGACGATGATCATGACGAGGACGATGAGTCCGGCGACCACAAGTTCCAGAAAGCCACAGAAGCCATGTGCGTTGATGGTGGCGCCTCGCTGCACACATCCCACCGCTAGCTCAAGCAGTGGGCGCGTGAGATCATAGCTGTGGAGCCGTCGCTCGACGCACGGAAGACGCTGAGGTGGTCCGGCACGCCTATCATCTTCGACACCAAGGACCATCCTGACTGCACTACTGCGGTCGGGTGTTTGCCGTTGTTGGTCTCACCAACAATCTGCAACCTCAAGGTGACAAAGATGCTGGTTGACGGCGGGGCCGATCTAAACTTGATCTCGCCTGTTGTGATCAAGAGGCTGCAAATCCCTGATGGAGACCTCAAGGAGACGGGCACGTTCCAATGGGTCAACCCGGGGAGGAGCTAGCCGAAGGGAAAGGTCATGCTGCCCGTGACGTTCGGCGGCGAGCTGAACCACGGGATGGAGAGGATTGTCTTTGATGTAGCCAAGATCCCCTTGCCCTACAACGGGATCCTAGGCCGCCTGGCACTAGCCAAGTTCATGGCGGCATCACATTACGCCTACAACACGCTGAAGATGCCGGGGCCGATGAACATCATCACCGTCCCCTCCGACAAGAAAGACGCATTGATTTGCACCGACCAACTCTAACGGGAAGCAGTTGCAGCAGCTACCGCTAAGGTATCTGCTGCTGCCAATGGAGCCCCGGGAGGGAAAAAGACCGGCGAGACCCCTCGCACCCACTCCGACAAGCGCATCTCTTCCGGGTGTTGCGCTCCCGTTGAGGACGTGCCAGAGAGCTCCACCGGCAAGAGCAAGAAGTCCAGGGCTGCACCACTAGAGACCAAGAAGGTGCCCGTCAAGGAGGACGGCACGGGGGGAGCTTTTACCATAAGCTCCACTCTCGACAGCAAATAGGAAAGCGAGCTCGTCACTTTCCTGCGGGCGAATGTCAATGTGTTTGCATCGCAAGCCTCCGACATCCCCGGCGTTCCCAGGGAAGTGATTGAGCACCATCTTGCTGTCTGCCCTCATGCACGGCCCCTCAAGCAGAAGGTCGGGAAGCAAGCTCCGGAAAGGCATGAGTTCATCATGGAGGAGATCAGAAAACTAGAGGCGGCAGGCTTGGTGAGGGGAGAGCTCCATCCGACATGGTTGGCCAACCCGGTAGTGGTGCGCAAGTCAAACGGGAAGTGGAGGCTGTGTATTTATTACACATACATCAATAAGGCTTGTCCAAAGGATCCCTTCCCATTGCCACGCATCGACCAGATTGTCGACTCCACGGCTGGGTGTGACCTATTATCATTCCTAGATGCCTACTCAGGGTACCACCAGATCTTCATGACGAAAGAAGACAAGGAGAAGACAGCATTCATCACCCCATGTGGTACGTATTGCTTTTTACGGATGCCTTTCGGGTTGAAGAGTGCTGGCTCAACTTTTGCAAGGGTAATCCAAATTGGTTTTGAACCCCAGCTACATAGAAATATGAAAGCTTATATGGATGACATAGTGGTCAAAACCAAGGATAGAGCAACACTTGTGCAAGATCGGGGGGAAACATTTGCAAACCTGCGCAAGATCAACCTCAAGTTGAACCCTGAGAAGTGTTTCTTTGGTGTTCCGTCCGGCAAGCTTCTCGGGTTCTTTATATCACAGCGCGGGATTGAGGCAAACCCAGATAAGATCAAGGCCATCGAGCAGATTGAGGCACCTAAATGGATCAAAGATGTGCGTCGGCTCACTGGCTGTGTTACTGCCATGAGCAGATTCATCTCCAAGTCCGCGGAGCGTGCCCTTCCTTTTTTCAAGATCTTGAAGAAAACGGGCCCAGCGGAGTGGACCCCAGAGGCCGAGGCAATGCTGGAAGATTTGAAGAAGTACCTCTCCTCTACCCTAGTGCTGGTTGCGCCCAAACCACAAGAACCATTGCTGCTGTACCTAGCGGCAACGAATCAGGTGGTTAGCGCCGCACTAGTGGCGCAGAGAGAGGTCGATGAAGAGGCAGCGGCAGCAGTAGAGTTAACGGATGGCGAACCAGAACCCTCCCCGGCAGGGCTCGGTCCCGGCAAGAACGAGTCCCCGGCAGGGGCTGACGCCAGTGCGACAGGGCCCGCGCGACCGGGTGAAGTGGCGCAGAAGAAGAAAATGGTGCAACACCCAGTTTACTTCGTCAGCTCCCTCTTGTAGGGGGCTAGGTCGAGGTACTCATGTGTGCAAAACTGCTCTTCGGCCTCCTTATGGCCTCGAGGAAGCTGCGTCATTACTTCCAAGAGCACGAGATCACTGTGGTCATCCGCCTCCCATTGCAACGGATACTGCATAACCCAGATGCGACAGGGAGGATCGTGGAATGGGCCCTGGAGCTGTTGACTTTCGGTTTAAAATTCGAAAGCACCTCAATGATTCAGAGCAGAGTTTTGGCATAGTTCATTGCAGAATGGACCTCGACGTCCGACGAAGAGGTACAGGAGACCGCTCTCCCCGGCAAGGAAACAAGCCGCAATTGGATCATGTACTTTGATGGAGCTTTTTCGCTACAAGGCGCCGGTGCTGGTGTGCTGCTTGTCGCACCCACCGGAGAGCACCTCAAGTATGTCATCCAAATGCACTTTCCCCCGGAGATGTCAACTAACAACACCACCAAGTACGAGGGCTTGATTGCCGGTCTCAGGATCGCAGTGGAGCTTGGAGTCAAAAAGCTCATCGTCAGGGGTGATTCGCAGCTCATCGTCAGGCAGATCAACAAAGATTATCAAAGCCCATTGATGGAAGCCTACGTGGATGAGGTGAGGAAATTGGAGGAGCGCTTTGACGGTATACAAGCAGAGCACGTCCCTCGGACAGAAAACGACATCGCCGACTACTTGTCAAAGCGCGCTGCCCTCAAGCTACCTGTGGAACCAGGTACTTTTGTGCTTCGGTTAACTCAACATCTGTCGAACCATCAACCGGGTAGAGCAAGCGGAGGAAGCTAGGCCCTGGCAAGTACTTCCCCACCGAGCTCCTCAGAGCCACTGGCTAAGAAGCTGTCGTGGATGCCGATCCTACCACGGGGCAACCGACTCTGGCAGGGCCTCATGCCATAGCCGTAGAGACGGCCTCTCCCATGGCAAAAGAGATGACTTTGGTCCTTGTCGTCGAGCCACAGGCTCCGGCATGGGCGCAGCACACCGTCTGATTCCTCCAAAAAGGAGAGCTTCCTGAGGAGCAGGAAGAGGCAGAAAGAGTAGCCCGCCGGTCTGCTTTGTACCAATTCATTGACAACGTATTGTACAGAAAAAGACCAAATGGGGTGAAATTGAAATGCATCTCCCGGGAGGAAGGACTAGAGCTGTTGGCAGAGATACATTGAGGCATATGTGGCTCCCACATAGGGTCGAGGGCCCTTACCGGCAAAGCTTTCCGACAAGATTTCTTCTGGCCCACTGCCCTCCAGGATGCGATGGTACTTGTAACCAAGTGTGAAGCGTGCCAGTTCCACTCAAAGAAGCTTCATCAACCAGCTCATGCCCTTCAAACCATCCCTCTCTCCTGGCCCTTCTCAGTCTGGGGGCTCGACATATTGGGCCCTTTCCCTCGTGTCGTCGGGGGCTTTGAGTACTTGTACGTTGCAATCAACAAGTTCATAAAGTGGCTAGAGGTGGAAGCAGTGAGGAAGGTGACAGCGCAGTCAGCCATCAAGTTCTTCAAGGGACTAGTTTGCCGTTTTGGGGTACCCAACAAGATCATCACCGACAATGGCACACAGTTCACAAGCCATGCCTTCATGCAATACATTGAGGATCTCGGCAGCAAGGTCTGTTTTGCTTCAGTGGCACACCCACGAAGCAACGGCCAAGCGGAGAGAGCAAATGCTGAAGTACTGTGAGGCTTAAGAGCGAAGACTTTTGACAAGCTGTGCAAGAGTGGAAGGCGCTGGATTGACGAGTTGCGGATGGTTCTTTGGTCGATCAGAACGACGCCAAATCGAGCCACCGGCCAGACACCCTTTGCCCTGGTCTACGGGGCAGAAGCAGTTCTCCCACAGAACTCATATACGGGTCACCTCGAGTGCTCGCTTATGATGAGCTTGAGCAAGAGCGATTGCGGCAAGATGACACAACGCTCCTTGAGAAAGATCGTCTCTGGGCGGCTGTGAGAGTAGCATGCTACCAGCAAGCCTTGTGCCGCTACCATAGCCGCAAGGTTCATGCCCGGAGCTTTGAGGAAGGCGACCTTGTTCTTCGGCACGTTCAGTCGGCCAAGAATTCCAACAAGTTGACACCGAAGTGGGAAGGCCCTTATCGGGTAACACGAGTCACCAGGCCCGACGCAGTCCGCCTGGAGACCGAGGATGCCATTCCAGTGAGAAACTCCTGGAACATCGAGCATCTTCACAAGTTTTACCCATAAGGCGCGGCTGCCGGGCCTCCCGGAAATCCACCTTTTGTACAAGCCTTGCCGACAAGGCATGTAACCCTTTGTACAAAGCCAGGCGCAGACCCTGAGCATAAATAAACGAAGTGTTGGCGCCCTAAGTTATAGCATGCATGCTAGGTCGAGTCTCCTCCTCCGTTAGGGTTGATAGTGCTTAGCGGCGGCTAACCCCTGGCTTAGAGGTCGACTGCGCGTCTCTTTGTTCTTTTGTGTCCTCTTTGGTTAGCAGGGCACATAAGCACTACTGCCGAGCTGTTTGGAAGAAGGAGAACGGACCGGCGTCCCAACCCCGGCAAACCAAAGTTGCCGGGGGCTGCAAGTACAAGGATCCACCCACGGCAAGCCAAGGTTGCCGGGGGCTACAGATCCAGATAAGTCTTTTATCCTCTATTATGTATTTTGTTATGGACTGGGATATGTGAAACCTCGTTTTATTTCTAGGCAACCGTGCTCCCCTTTTTCCGTACCGAAGGATTATCTCCTGGGTCCGAGTTTGGTTGTAGTCGCGGCAGCAAGGAAATGGAACGAGGAGCCTAATGCCATGCCTTGAGCTTGCGTTGGTTTTCCTTGAAGAGGAAAGGGTGATGCAGTAATAGTAGCGTAAGTATTTCCCTCAGTTTTTGAGAACCAAGGTATCAATCCAGTAGGAGGCTCCTCAAAAGTCCCACACACCTACACAAACAAACAAAGAACTCGCAACCAACGCCAATAAAGGGGTTGTCAATCCCTTCACGGCCACTTGCGAAAGTGAGATCTAATAGAGATAGTATGATAAGATAAATATATTTTTGGTATTTTATAAGATAGATGCAAAAAGTAAAGATGCAAATAAAAGTAGATTGGAAGCAAATATGATAAAAGATAGACCCGGGGGCATAGGTTTCACTAGAGGCTTCTCTCAAGATAGCATACGTATTACGGTGGGTGAAAAAATTACTGTCGAGCAATTGATAGAAAAGCGAATAATTATGAGATTATCTAGGCATGATCATGTATATAGGCATCACGTCCGCAACAAGTAGACCGACTCCTGCCTGCATCTACTACTATTACTCCACACATCGACTGACTCCTGCCAGCATCTAGAGTATTAAGTTCATAAGAACAGAGTAACGCCTTAAGCAAGATGACATGATGTAGAGGGATAAACTCATGCAATATGGTATAAACCCCATCTTTTTATCCTTGATGGCAACAATACAATACGTGCCTTGCAACCCTTTCTGTCACTGGGTAAGGACACCGCAAGATTGAACCCAAAGCTAAGCACTTCTCCCATGGCAAGAAAGATCAATCTAGTAGGCCAAACCAAACTGATAATTCAAAGAGACTTGCAAAGATAACTCAATCATACATAAAAGAATTCAGAGGAGATTCAAATATTTCTCATAGATAAACTTGATCATAAACCCACAATTCATCGGATCTCGACAAACACACTGCAAAAAGAGTTTACATCGAATAGATCTCCACAAGAGAGGGGGAGAACATTGTATTGAGATCCAAAAAGAGAGAAGAAGCCATCTAGCTAATAACTATGGACCCAAAGGTCTGTGGTAAACTACTCACAACTCATCGGAGGGGCTATGGTGTTGATGTAGAAGCCCTCCGTGATCGATTCCCCCTCCGGCAGAGCGCCGGCGAAGGCTCCAAGATGGGATCTCGCGGATACAGAAGGTTACAGTGGTGGAAATTGTGTTTTGTTGGCTCCCTGGATGTTTACGGGGTACGTAGGCTTATATAGGCGGAAGAAGTACGTCGGTGGCCGCCCGAGGGGCCCACGAGACAGGGGGCGCACCCTATAGGGGGGGGGCGCCCTACCCTCTTGTGGCCGCCTCGGCTTCTTCTTGACTTGCACTCCAAGTCCTCTGGATCACGTTCGTTCCAAAAATCACGCTCCCGAAGGTTTCATTCCGTTTGGACTCCATTTGATATTCCTTTTCTTTGAAATATTGAAATAGGCAAAAAAACAGCAATACGGGCTGGGCCTCCGGTTAGTAGGTTCATCCCAAAAATGATATAAATGTGTAAAATAACGCCCATAAACATCCAAAAGGGGTAATATAATAGCATGGAACAATCAAAAATTATAGATACGTTGGAGACGTATCAAGCATCCCCAAGCTTAATTCCTGCTCGTCCTCGAGTAAGTAAATGATAAAAACAGAATTTTTTATGTGGAATGCTACCTAGCATAACTCTCAATGTAATTTTCTTTATTAGGGCATGAATGTTCAGATCCAAATGATTCAAAATAAAAGTTCATATTGACATAAGAAATGGTGATACTTCGAGCATACTAATCAAAGTAATCATGTCTTCTCAAAATAACATGGCCAAAGAAAGTTATCCCTACAAAATCATATAGTCTGGCTGTTGCTCTATCTTCATCACACAAAGTATTTAATCATGCACAACCCCGATGACAAGCCAAGCAATTGTTTCATACTTTAATAATCTCAAACTTTTTCAACTATCAAGCAATACATGAGCGTGAGCCATGGACATAGCACTATATGTGGAATAGAATGGTGGTTGTGGAGAAGAGAAAAAAGAGAAGATAGTCTCACATCAACGGGCTATGGAGATGCCCATTAATTGATATCAATGTGAGTGAGTAGGGATTGCCATGCAACGGATGCACTAGAGCTATAAATATATGAAAGCTCAACAAAAGAAACTAAGTGGGTGTGCATCCAACTTGCTTGCTCACGAAGACCTAGGGCATTTTGAGGAAACCCATCATTGGAATATACAAGCCAAGTTATATAATGAAAAATTCCCACTAGTATATGAAAGTGACAACATATGAGACTCTCTATCATGAAGATCACGGTGCTACTTTGAAGCACGAGTGTGGAAAAAGAGATAGTAGCATTGCCCCTTCTCTCTATTTCTCTCATTTTATTTTATTTTTATTTTTTTTTCTTTTGCTCTTTTTTTTCTTTGGCCTTTCTTTTTTTTTGGCCTTTCTTTTTTTCTCTTATTTTTTCTTTTTGTAAAGTCCAAAGTCTCATCCCGACTTATGGGGGAATCATAGTCTTCATCATCCTTTCCTCACCGGGACAATGCTCTAATTAATGAAGATCATCACACTTTTATGGATTTACAACTCAAAGCTAGAACAAGATATGACTCTATATGAATGCCTCCGGCGGTGTACCGGGATATGCAATGAATCAAGAGCGACATGTATGAAAATTATGAAGGTGGCCTTGCCACAAATACGGTGTCAACTACATGATCATGCAAAGAGAAATATGACAAAAGTAATGCGTGTCATATGAACGGAACGGTGGAAAGTTGCATGGCAATATATCTCGGAATGGCTATGGAAATGCCATAATAGGTAGGTATGGTGGCTGTTTTGAGGAAGGTATATGGTGGGTGTATGGTACCGGGGAAAGTTGCGTGGCACAAGAGAGGCTAGCAATGGTGGAAGGGTTAGGGTGCGTATAATCCATGCACTCAACATTAGTCAAAAGAACTCATATACTTATTGCAAAAATCTAGACGCGCATGCTCCTAGGGGGATAGATTGGTAGGAAAAGACCATCGCTCGTCCACGACCGCCACTCATAAGGAAGACAATCAATAAATAAAATTGTGCTCCAACTTCATCACAAAGCGGTTCACCATACGTGCATGCTACGGGAATCACAAACCTCAACACAAGCATTTTTCATAATCACCTCAACTAGCATGACTTTAATATCACTACCTCCATATCTCAAAATAATTATCAAGTATCAAATTGATCATAGCATCCAATTCACTTTCTATGATAGTTTTTATTATACCCAACTTGGATGCTCATCATTCTAGGACCAAATTTGTAACCATAGCAAATACCATGCTGTTCTAAAAGACTCTCAAAATAATATAAGTGAAGCATGAGAGACTAGCAATTTCTTCAAAATTAAGCCACCTCCGTGCTCTAAAAGATATAAGTGAAGCACTAGAGCAAAAACTATCAAGCTCAAAAGATATAAGTGAAGAACATAGAGTATTCTAGCAAATTCTAATCAAGTGGGCTTCTCCCAAAAGGTGTGTACAGCAAGGATGATTGTGGTAAACTAAAACTCAAAGACTAATATAATACACGATGCTCCAAGCAAAACACATATCATGTGGCGAATAAAAATATTGCTCCAAGTAAAGTTACCAATGAACGAAGACGAAAGAGGGGATGCCTTCCCGGGGCATCCCCAACCTTAGGCTTTTGGCTATCCTTGAATATCTTGGGGTGCCATGTGTTGGGGAACGTTGCAGAAAATAAAAAATTTCCTACTATTTCACCAAGATCCATCTATGAGTTCATCTAAGCAACGAGTGAAAGGGGAGATGCATCTACATACCACTTTGTAGATCGCGAGCGGAAGCGTTCAAAAGAACGGGGTTGAAGTAGTCGTTGTCGTCGTGATCCTATCACCGGAGATCCTAGCGCCGAACGGACGGCACCTCCGCGTTCAACACACGTACGGTCAGCGTGACGTCTCATCCGTCTTGATCCAGCAAGGGGGAAGGAGAGGTTGATGATGATCCGGAAGCACGACAGCGTGGTGGTGGATGCGGCAGAACTCCGGCAGGGCTTCGCCAAGCTGCTACGGGAGGAGGATGAGGTGTAGCAGGGGAGGGAGGCGCCAAGACACAAGGGTGCGGCTGCCCTCCCCCTTGCCCTCCTTTATATAGGCCCCCAGGGGGGGCGCCGGCCCTGGGAGATCAATCTCCCAAGTGGGGCGGCGGCCAAGGGGGGTGGAGTGCCCCCCAAGGCAAGTGGTGTGCCCCCCCCCACCTAGGGTTTCCAACCCTAGGCGCAGGGGGTCCCAAGGGGGAGCACCAGCCCACTAGGGGCTGGTTCCCCTCCCACTTCAGCCCACGGGGCCCTCCGGGATAGGTGGCCCCACCCGGTGGACCCCCGGGACCCTTCCGATGGTCCCGGTACAATACCGGGTGACCCCGAAACTTTCCCGGTGGCCGAAATAGCACTTCCTATATAGTTTTCTTTACCTCCGGACCATTCCGGAACTCCTCGTGACGTGCGGGATCTCATCCGGGACTCCGAACAACATTCGGTTTGCTGCATACTCATATTCATACAACCCTAGCGTCACCGAACCTTAAGTGTGTAGACCCTATGGGTTCGGGAGACATGCAGACATGACCGAGACAGCTCTCCGGTCAATAACCAACAGAGGGATCTGGATACCCATGTTGGCTCCCACATACTCCTCGATGATCTCATCGGATGAACCACGATGTCGAGGGTTCAAGCAACCCCATATACTATTCCCTTTGTCAGACGGTATGTTACTTGCCCGAGACTCGATCGTCGGTATCCCAATACCTCGTTCAGTCTCGTTACCGGCAAGTCACTTTACTCGTACCGTAATGCATGATCCCGTGACCAGACACTTCGTCACTTTGAGCTCATTATGATGATGCACTACCGAGTGGGCCCAGTGATACCTCTCCGTTATCCGGAGTGACAAATCCCAGTCTCGATCCGTGTCAATCCAACAGACACTTTCGGAGATACCTGTAGTGCACCTTTATATCACCCAGTTACGTTGTGACGTTTGGTACACCCAAAGCACTCCTACGGTATCCGGGAGTTACACGATCTCATGGTCTAAGGAAGAGATACTTGACATTGGAAAAGCTCTAGCAAAACGAACTACACGATCTTGTGCTATGCTTAGGAATGGGTCTTGTCCATCACATCATTCTCCTAATGATGTGATCCCGTTGTCAACGACATCTAATGTCCATAGTCAGGAAACCATGACTATCTGTTGACCAACGAGCTAGTCAACTAGAGGCTTACTAGGGATGTATTGTGGTCTATGTATTCACACATGTATTGCGATTTCTGGATAATACAATTATAGCATGAATAAAAGACAATTATCATGAACAAGGAAATATAATAATCATGCTTTTATTATTGCCTCTAGGGCATATTTCCAACAGTCTCCCACTTGCACTAGAGTCAATAATCTAGTTACATTGTGATGAATCGAACACCCATAGAGTTCTGATGTTGATCATGTTTTGCTCGCGAGAGAGGTTTAGTCAATGGATGTGCGACATTCAGATCCGTATGTACTTTGCAAATATCTATGTCTCCATCTTGAACATTTTCACGGATGGAGTTGAAGCGACGCTTGATGTGCCTGGTCTTCTTGTGAAACCTGGGCTCCTTGGCAAGGGCAATAGCTCCAGTGTTGTCACAGAAGAGTTTGATCGGCCTCGACGCATTGGGTATGACTCCTAGGTCGGTGATGAACTCCTTCACCCAAATTGCTTCATGCGCTGCCTCCGAGGCTGCCATGTACTCCGCTTCACATGTAGATCCCGCCACGACGCTCTGCTTGCAGCTGCACCAGCTTACTGCTCCACCATTCAACATATACACGTATCCGGTTTGTGACTTAGAGTCATCCAGATCTGTGTCAAAGCTAGCGTCGACGTAACCCTTTACGGCGAGCTCTTCGTCACCTCCATAAACGAGAAACATGTCCTTTGTCCTTTTCAGGTACTTTAGGATATTCTTGACCGCTGTCCAGTGTTCCTTGCCGGGATTACTTTGGTACCTTCCTACCAAACTTACGGCAAGGTTTACATCAGGTCTGGTACACAGCATGGCATACATAATAGATCCTATGGCTGAAGCATAGGGGATGGCACTCATCTCTTCTTTATCTTTTGCCGTGGTCGGGCATTGAGCCGAGCTCAATCTCACACCTTGCAATACAGGCAAGAACCCTTTCTTGGACTGATCCATTTTGAACTTCTTCAAAATCTTATCAAGGTATGTGCTTTGTGAAAGACCTATGACGCGTCTCGATCTATCCCTATAGATCTTGATGCCTAATATGTAAGCAGCTTCTCCAAGGTCCTTCATTGAAAAACACTTATTCAAGTAGGCCTTAATGCTGTCCAAAAGTTCTATATCATTTCCCATCAAAAGTATGTCATCTACATATAATATGAGAAATGCTACAGAGCTCCCACTCACTTTCTTGTAAACGCAGGCTTCTCCATAAGTCTGCATAAACCCAAACGCTTTGATCATCTCATCAAAGCGAATGTTCCAACTCTGAGATGCTTGCACCAGCCCATAAATGGATCGCTGGAGCTTGCATACTTTGTTAGCATTCTTAGGATCGACAAAACCCTCCGGCTGCATCATATACAGTTCTTCCTTAAGATGCCCGTTAAGGAATGCCGTTTTGACGTCCATCTGCCATATCTCATAATCATAGTATGCGGCAATTGCTAACATGATTTGGACGGACTTCAGCTTCGCTACGGGAGAGAAAGTCTCATCGTAGTCAACCCCTTGAACTTGTTGATAACCCTTAGCGACAAGTCGAGCTTTATAGATGGTAATATTACCATCCGCGTCCGTCTTCTTCTTAAAGATCCATTTGTTTTCTATCGCTCGCCGATCATCGGGCAAGTCTGTCAAAGTGCATACTTTGTTTTCATACATGGATTCTATC
Organism: Triticum dicoccoides; assembly: GCF_002162155.2. Lineage (NCBI taxonomy): Eukaryota > Viridiplantae > Streptophyta > Magnoliopsida > Poales > Poaceae > Triticum > Triticum dicoccoides. Next base: position 565,291,058 of record NC_041387.1, on the reverse strand, counting down.
TCGGATTGCATGGCTTCAAGCCATTTGTTGGAATCTGGGCCCGCCATCGCTTCTTCATAGTTTGAAGGTTCACCGTTGTCTAACAACATGATTTCCAGGACAGGGTTGCCATACCACTCTGGTGTGGAACGTGTCCTTGTGGACCTACGAAGTTCAGTAGCAACTTGATCAGAAGTACCTTGATCATCATCATTAATTTCCTCTCCAGTCGGTGTAGGCACCACAGGAATGTTTTCCTGAGCTGCACTACTTTCCGGTTCAAGAGGTAGTACTTCATCGAGTTCTACTTTCCTCCCACTTACTCCTTTCGAGAGAAACTCCTTTTCCAGAAAGGATCCGTTCTTGGCAACAAAGATCTTGCCCTCGGATCTTAAGTAAAAGGTATACCCAATGGTTTCCTTAGGGTATCCTATGAAGACGCATTTTTCCGACTTGGGTTCGAGCTTTTCAGGTTGAAGTTTCTTGACATAAGCATCGCATCCCCAAACTTTTAGAAACGACAGCTTAGGTTTCTTCCCAAACCATAATTCATACGGTGTCGTCTCAATGGATTTAGACGGTGCCTTATTTAAAGTTAATGTAGCTGTCTCTAGAGCGTATCCCCAAAATGATAGCGGTAAATCGGTAAGAGACATCATAGATCGCACCATATCCAATAGAGTGCGATTACGACGTTCGGACACACTGTTACGCTGAGGTGTTCTAGGCGGCGTGAGTTGTGAAATGATTCCACATTTTCTTAAGTGTGTACCAAATTCGTGACTTAAATATTCTCCTCCACGATCCGATCGTAAGAATTTTATCTTTCGATCACGTTGATTCTCTACTTCATTATGAAATTCCTTGAACTTTTCAAAGGTCTCGGACTTGTGTTTCATCAAGTAGACATACCCATATCTACTCAAGTCATCAGTGAGAGTGAGAACATAACGATATCCTCCGCGGGTCTCAACGCTCATTGGACCACACACATCTGTATGTATGATTTCCAATAAGTTGGTTGCTCGCTCCATTGTTCCGGAGAACGGAGTCTTGGTCATTTTTCCCATGAGGCATGGTTCGCATGTGTCAAATGATTCATAATTGAGAGACTCTAAAAGTCCATCAGCATGGAGCTTCTTCATGCGCTTGGCACCAATGTGACCAAGGCGGCAGTGCCACAAGTATGTGGGACTATCGTTATCAACTTTACATCTTTTGGTATTCACGCTATGCATATGTGTAACATTACGTTCGAGATTCATTAAGAATAAACCATTGATCATCGGGGCATGACCATAAAACATATCTCTCATATAAATAGAACAACCATTATTCTCGGATTTAAATGAGTAGCCATCTCGTATCAAACGAGATCCAGATACAATGTTCATGCTCAAACTTGGCACTAAATAACAATTATTGAGGTTTAAAACTAATCCCGTAGGTAAATGTAGAGGTAGCGTGCCGACGGCGATCACATCGACCTTGGAACCATTCCCGACGTGCATCGTCACCTCGTCCTTCGCCAGTCTCCGCTTATTCCGCAGCTCCTGCTGTGAGTTACAAATGTGAGCAACGGCACTGGTATCAAATACCCAGGAGTTACTATGAGTACTGGTAAGGTACACATCAATTACATGTATATCAAATATACCTTTGGTGTTGCCGGCCTTCTTGTCCGCTAAGTATTTGGGGCAGTTCCGCTTCCAGTGGCCCTTCCCCTTGCAATAAAAGCACTCAGTTTCAGGCTTGGGTCCATTCTTTGACTTCTTCCTGGCAACTTGCTTACTGGGCGCGGCAACATCTTTGCCGTCCTTCTTGAAGTTCTTCTTACCCTTGCCCTTCTTGAACTTAGTGGTCTTATTGACCATCAACACTTGATGTTCTTTCTTGATTTCAACCTCTGCTGACTTCAGCATTGAGAATACTTCAGGAATGGTCTTCACCATCCCCTGCATATTGTAGTTCAACACAAAGCTCTTGTAGCTCGTTGGGAGCGACTGAAGGATTCTGTCAATGACCGCCTCTTCCGGGAGGTTGATCTCCAACTGGGATAGGCGGTTGTGCAACCCAGACATTTTGAGTATGTGCTCACTGACAGAACTGTTTTCCTCCATCTTACAACTATAGAACTTGTCGGAGACTTCATATCTCTCGACCCGGGCATGAGCTTGGAAAACCATTTTCAGCTCCTCGAACATCTCATATGCTCGGTGCTTCTCAAAACGCTTTTGGAGCCCCGGTTCTAAGCTGTAAAGCATGCCGCACTGAACGAGGGAGTAATCATCAGCACGTGATTGCCAAGTGTTCATAACATCTTGGTTCTCTGGGATGGGTGCTTCACCTAGCGGTGCATCTAGGACATAATCTTTCTTGGCTGCTATGAGGATGATCCTCAGGTTCCGGACCCAGTCCGAATAGTTGCTTCCATCATCTTTCAGCTTGGTTTTCTCTAGGAACGCGTTGAAGTTCATGTTGACATGAGCGTTGGCCATTTGATCTACAAGACATATTTTGCAAAAGTTTTAGACTAAGTTCATGATAATTAAGTTCATCTAATCAAATTATTTAATGAACTCCCACTCAGATTAGACATCCCTCTAGTCATCTAAGTGTTACACGATCCGAGTTGACTAGGCCGTGTCCGATCATCACGTGAGACGGACTAGTCATCATCGGTGAACATCTCCATGTTGATCGTATCTTCCATACGACTCATGTTCGACCTTTCGGTCTCTGTGTTCCGAGGCCATGTCTGTACATGCTAGGCTCGTCAAGTTAACCCTAAGTGTTCTGCATGTGTAAATCTGTCTTACACCCGTTGTATGTGAACGTAAGGATCTATCACACCCGATCATCACATGGTGCTTCGAAACGACGAACTTTAGCAACGGTGCACAGTTAGGGGGAACACTTTCTTGAAATTATTATAAGGGATCATATTATTTACTACCGCCGTTCTAAGTAAACAAGATGCATAAAACATAATAAACATCACATGCAATTATATAGTAGTGACATGATATGGCCAATATCATATAGCTCCTTCGATCTCCATCTTCGGGGCTCCATGATCATCTTCGTCACCGGCATGACACCATGATCTCCATCATCATGATCTCCATCATTGTGTCTTCATGAAGTTGTCACGCCAACAACTACTTCTACTTCTATGGCTAACGCGTTTAGCAATAAAGTAAAGTAATTTACATGGCGTTCTTCAATGACACGCAGGTCATACAAAAATAAAGACAACTCCTATGGCTCCTGCCGGTTGTCATACTCATCGACATGCAAGTCGTGATTCCTATTACAAGAACATGATCTCATACATCACAATATATCATTCATCATTCATCACAACTTCTGGCCATATCACATCACATGACAATTGCTGCAAAAACAAGTTAGACGTCCTCTAATTGTTGTTGCATCTTTTACGTGGATGCAATTGGGTTCTAGCAAGAACGTTTTCTTACCTATGAATAACCACAACGTGATTTTGTCAACTTCTATTTACCCTTCATAAGGACACTTTTCATCTAATCTGCTCCAACTAAAGTAGGAGAGACAGACACCCGCTAGCCACCTTATGCAACTAGTGCATGTCAGTCGGTGGAACCTGTCTCACGTAAGCGTACGTGTAAGGTCGGTCCGGGCCGCTTCATCCCACAATACCGCTGAAGCAAGAAAAGACTAGTAGCGGCAAGAAAGTTGACAAGATCTACGCCCACAACAAAATTGTGTTCTACTCGTGCAATAGAGAACTATGCATAGACCTAGCTCATGATGCCACTGTTGGGGAACGTTGCAGAAAATAAAAATTTTCCTACAGTTTCACCAAGATCCATCTATGAGTTCATCTAAGCAACGAGTGAAAGGGGAGATGCATCTATATACCACTTTGTAGATCGCGAGTGGAAGCGTTCAAAAGAACGGGGTTGAAGTAGTTGTTCTTGTCGTGATCCTATCACCGGAGATCCTAACGACGAACGGACGGCACCTCCGCGTTCAACACACGTACGGTCAGTGTGACGTCTCCTCCGTCTTGATCCATCAAGGGGGAGGAGAGGTTGATGATGATCCAGCAGCACGACGGCGTGGTGGTGGATGCGGCAAAACTCCGGCAGGGCTTCGCCAAGCTGCTTCGGGAGGAGGATGAGGTGTAGCGGGGGAGGGAGGCGCCAAGACACAAGGGTGCGGCTGCCCTCCCCCTTGCCCTCCTTTATATAGGCCCCCAGGGGGGCGCCGGCCCTGGGAGATCAATCTCCCAAGGGGGCGGCGGCCAAGGGGGGTGGAGTGCCCCCCAAGGCAAGTGGTGCGCCCCCCCCCCACCTAGAGTTTCCAACCCTAGGCGCAGGGGGGCCCAAGGGGGGGCGCACCAGCCCACTAGGGGATGGTTCCCCTCCCACTTCAGCCCACGGGACCCTCCGGGATAGGTGGCCCCACCCGATGGACCCCCGGGACCCTTCCGGTGGTCCCGCTACAATACCGGGTGACCCCAAAACTTTCCCGATGGCTGAAACAGCACTTCCTATATAGTTTTCTTTACCCCCGGACCATTCCGGAACTCCTCGTGTCGTCCGGGATCTCATCCGGGACTCCGAACAACATTCGGTTTGCTGCATACTCATATTCATACAACCCTAGTGTCACCGAACCTTAAGTGTGTAGACCCTACGGGTACGGGAGACATGCAGACATGACCGAGACAGCTCTCCGGTCAATAACCAACAGCGGGATCTGGATACCAATGTTGGCTCCCACATACTCCTTGATGATCTCATCGGATGAACCACGATGTCAAGGGTTCAAGCAACCCCGTATACTATTCCCTTTGTCAGACGGTATGTTACTTGCCCGAGACTCGATCGTCGGTATCCCAATACCTCGTTCAGTCTCGTTACCGGCAAGTCACTTTACTCGTACCGTAATGCATGATCCCGTGACCAGACACTTGGTCACTTTGAGCTCATTATGATGATGCACTACCAAGTGGGCCCAGTGATACCTCTCCGTTATCCGGAGTGACAAATCCCAATCTCGATCCGTGTCAACCCAACAGACACTTTCGGAGATACCTGTAGTGCACCTTTATAGTCACCCTGTTACGTTGTGAAGTTTGGTACACCCAAAGCACTCCTACGTATCCGGGAGTTACACGATCTCATGGTCTAAGGAAGAGATACTTGACATTGGAAAATCTCTAGCAAAACGAACTACACGATCTTGTGCTATGCTTAGGAATGGGTCTTGTCCATCACATCATTCTCCTAATGATGTGATCCCGTTGTCAACGACATCTAATGTCCATAGTCAGGAAACCATGACTATCTGTTGACCAACGAGCTAGTCAACTAGAGGCTTACTAGGGACGTATTGTGGTCTATGTATTCACACGTGTATTACCATTTCCGGATAATACAATTATAGCATGAACAAAAGACAATTATCATGAACAAGGAAATATAATAATCATGCTTTTATTATTGCCTCTAGGGCATATTTCCAACACCATGGGCATCCCCAAGCTTAGGCTCTTGCCACTCCTTACTCCATAGTCCATAAAAGCTTTACCCAAAACTTGAAAACTTCACAACACAAAACTCAACAGGAAATCTTATAAGCTCCGTTAGTGAAAGAAAACAAAACCACCACATAAGGTACTGTAATTAACTCATTCTTTATTTATTTTGGTGTTAAACCTACTATATTCCAAGTTCTCTATGGTTTATAAACTATTTTACTAGCCATAGATGCATCAAAATAAGCAAACAACAGACGAAAAACAGAATCTATCAAAAATAGAACAGTCTGTAGCAATCTGTAACTAACGCAAACTTCTGGAACTCTAAAAATCCTACCAAAATAGGAATTCATGGACAATTTATGTATTGATCAGTAGCAAAAATAATCAACGCAAAAGCACGTTTCTGTGATTTAACAAAACTAAATTCTTGCATGCAAAGTTTCTGTTTTTCAGCAGAATCAAATCAACTACCATCATAGGTTATCCTATAGGTTCTACTTGGCACAAACACTAATTAAAAGATAAAACACATCTAAACAGGAGGTAGATGAAAAATTTATTACTAAACAGGAACGAAAACAAAAAACACAAAGAAAATTGGGTTGCCTCCCAACTAGCGCTATCGTTTAACGCCCCTAGCTAGGCATAAAAGTGAAGATAGATCTAAGTAGTGCCATCTTTGGCACTAAATTCATAAGTAGCTTGCATGATAGATTCATAAGGTAATTTGACTTTCTTTCTTGGAAAGTGCTCCATGCCTTTCTTTAATGGAAATTGGAATCTAATATTCCCTTCCTTCATATCAATGATCGCGCCAATCGTTCTAAGGAAAGGTCTACCAAGAATAATAGGGCAAGAAAGATTGCAATCTATATCAAGAACGATAAAATCTACAGGCACCAAATTTCTATTTGCAACAATGAGAACATCATTGATCCTTCCCATAGGCTTTTTAATGGTGGAATCCGCAAGGTGCAAATTTAAAGAGCAATCATCAAGATCATGGAAACATAGAATATCACATAAAGTTTTCGGAATCGTGGAAACACTAGCACCCAAATCACACAAAGCAAAACACTCATGATCTTTATAGTAGATTCCCACTCATCATTAAGTTTTCTAGGTATAGAAACTTCCAAATTAAGTTTTTCGTCATAAGATTGCATCAAGGCATCAACGATATGTTTGGTAAATCTTTATTTTGACTATAAGCATGAGGAGAATTAACAACGGATTGCAACAAGGAAATACAACCTTCTAAAGAACAATTATCATAATCAAATTCCTTGAAATCCGAGATAGTGGGTTCAATGCTATTTAAAGTCATGACCTCTCCAATCCCACTTTTACCAAATTTAGCATCAAGATCTAAAAACTCCGAATTCTTGGGATGCCTTCTAGGTAAAGTTGACTCATCTTCAGTCCCATAATTATCAAGATTCATATTGCAAAACAAAGATCTAATAGGAGACGCATCAATAACTTTAAGATCCTCGTCATTATTTTCATGGAAACTAGAAGAACATGCCTTTAATAAGCAATCTTTCTTAGCACGCAATCTAGCGGTTCTTTCCTTGCACTCGTCAATGGAAATTCTCATTGCTTTGAGAGACTCATTGATATCATTCTTAGGAGAAGAAGATTTAAGTTTAAGAGAATCAACATCAAGCGGAAGTCTATTAACGTTCCTAGCCAAATCATCAACTTTGAGCAATTTTTCTTCAAGCAAAGCATTAAAATTCTTTTGAGAAATCATAAATTCTCTCACACTATTCTCAAAATCAGAGGGCATCTTATTAAAAATACCATAAGAATTATTGTAGGAATTTCCATAATTATTAGAGGAATTACTAGGGAACGGTCTAGCATTAAAGTTTCCTCTATGAGCATTGTTTCCAAAACTATTCCTACCAACAAAATTCACATCCATAGGTTCATTATTATTCTCAATCAAAGTAGACAAAGGCATATCATTGGGATCAAGAGGAGTATTCTTAGTAGCAAACAATTTCATAAGTTCATCCATCTTTCCACTCAAAACATTGATTTCTTCTATAGCATGCACTTTTTTACTAGAAGATCTTTCGGTGTGCCATTGAGAATAATTAGCCATAATAATATCAAGAAGTTTTGTAGCATCTCCTAACGTGATTTCCATAAACTTGCCTCCCGCGGCCCAATCTAAGAGATTTCTAGAAGCAAAGTTCAAACCGGCATAAATTTTTTGTATGATCCTCCATAAATTCAAACCATGAGTAGGGCAATTGCGAATCATCAATTTCATTCTTTCCCAAGATTGGGCAACATGCTCATGATCAAGTTGTTTAAAATTCGTAATATCATTCCTAAGAGTGATAATCTTAGCGGGAGGAAAATACTTAGATAAAAGCATCTTTGCACTTGTTCCAAGAATCAATACTATTTTTAGGCAAATACGAAAACCAAAATTTAGCATGATCTCTAAGTGAAAATGCAAATAACTTCAATTTAACAATATCATTATCCGTATCTTTCTTCTTTTGCATATCACATAAATCGACAAAGTTGTTTAGATGAGTAGCGGCATCTTCACTAGGAAGGCCGGCGAATTGATCTTTCATAACAAGATTCAGCAAAGCAGTATTGATTTCACAAGACTCAACATCATTAAGAGGAGCAATCGGAGTACTAAGGAAATAATTATTATTTGTATTGGAGAAATCACACAATTTGGTATTATCTTGTGCCATGGCAACAAGTAATCCAACACACAAGCAAACAGAAAAAGGCAAGCGGAAAGAGAGGAGGATATTGGGAAAGAGAGGGCGAATAAAACGGCAAGGGTGAAGTGGGGGAGAGGAAAACGAGAGGCAAATGGCAAATAATGTAAATGCGAGGGAGATGGGTTTGTGATGGGTACTTGGTATGTCTTGAGTTGAGCAAAGACCTCCGTGGCAACGGCGCCAGAAATCCTTCTTGCTACGTCTTGAGCTTGCGTTGGTTTTCCTTGAAGAGGAAAGGGTGATGCAGCAATAGTAGCGTAAGTATTTCCCTTAGTTTTTGAGAACCAAGGTATCGATCCAGTAGGAGGCTCCTCAAAAGTCCCACGCACCTAGACAAACAAAGAAAGAACTCGCAACCAACGCAATAAAGGGGTTGTCAATCCCTTCACGGCCACTTGTGAAAGTGAGATCTAATAGAGATAGTATGATAAGATAAATATACTTTTGGTATTTTATAAGATAGATGCAAAAAATAAAGATGCAAATAAAAGTAGATTGGAAGCAAATATGATAAAAGATAGACCCGGGAGCCATAGGTTTCACTAGAGGCTTCTCTCAAGATAGCATAAGTATTACGGTGGGTGAACAAATTAATGTTGAGCAATTGATAGAAAAGCGAATAATTATGAGATTATCTAGGCATGATCATGTATATAGGCATCACGTCCGCAACAAGTAGACCGACTCCTGCCTGCATCTACTACTATTACTCCACACATCGACCGACTCCTGCCTGCATCTAGAGTATTAAGTTCATAAGAACAGAGTAACGCCTTAAGCAAGATGACATGATGTAGAGGGATAAACTCATGCAATATGATATAAACCCCATCTTTCTATCCTCCATGGCAACAATACAATACGTGCCTTGCAACCCTTTCTTTCACTGGGTAAGGACACTGCAAGATTGAACCCAAAGCTAAGCACTTCTCCCATGGCAAGAAAGGTCAATCTAGTAGGCCAAACCAAACTGATAATTCGAAGAGACTTGCAAAGATAAGTCAATCATACATAAAAGAATTCAGAGGAGATTCAAATATTTCTCATAGATAAACTTGATCATAAACCCACAATTCATCGGATCTCGACAAACACACCGCAAAAAGAGTTTACATCGAATAGATCTCCACAAGAGAGGGGGGGACCATTGTATTGAGATCCAAAAAGAGAGAAGAAGCCATCTAGCTAATAACTATGGACCCGAAGGTCTGTGGTAAACTACTCACAACTCATCAGAGGGGCTATGGTGTTGATGTAGAAGCCCACCGTGATTGATTCCCCCTCCGACAGAGCACCGACGAAGGCTCCAAGATGGGATCTCGCGGATACAGAGGGTTACGGTGGTGGAAATTGTGTTTCCTTGGCTCCCTGGATGTTTTCAGGGTACGTAGGCTTATATAGGACGCGGTGGCCACCCGAGGGGCCCACGAGACAAGGGGCCGCGCCCGATAGGGGGGGTGCGCCCTACCCTCTCATGGCCGCCTCGGCTGCTTCTTGACTTGCACTCCAAGTCCTCTGGATCACGTTCGTTCCAAAAATCACGCTCCCGAAGGTTTCATTCCGTTTGGACTCCGTTTGATATTCCTTTTCTTCGAAATACTAAAATAGGCAAAAAAAAATAACAATACGAGCTGGGCCTCCGGTTAGTAGGTTAGTCCCAAAAATGATATAAATGTGTAAAATAAAGCCCATAAACATCCAAAAGGGGTAATATAATAGCATGGAACAATCAAAAATTATAGATACGTTGGAGACATATCACCTAAGCCCACCTCATCCCTACCTCCGCCAAGGGCGTGAGAAAGGTCGAGCAAAGTGGGGGGACGGCAAGGCCTGTTGCCGGGCGAAAAATGTTTATCTTAAAAAATAACGAGGTTTCGCTCCTTGTCGTGGGTCTCACTCACGAACGAAAAACCCAGCAAACATCCCTTTTTCATTAAAAAAATCCCGTACAGGTACAGTTCATACGGAATGAAAAACATGAGCAAGGGGATTACAAGTTCTAAATTTAACGAAGGCCCGAAGGCTTACAAGACTGAAAAGAGATAAGATGCCCGTAATCCCTTTCATGTCCCTCTCCTCAGGAGGCAGGTCAAAAAAGCAGAAGGGCAAAAGGGGCGCCTAGGCGAGGTACGAGCAGTAGAAGGCGCCAAGAGAACATGTCGGCGGTCGCCTAGGAAAGGGTCGGCAGTGGTGGCACCGGAAGAAGAGCTGGAAGATGAGGCAGCGGTCCGTCAATATGCTATGAAGGTGTCGGTGCCCGCGTACTCCGACTTGACGGCCCGCAACCCGCCTTCTTCGCCTTCTCCGGCCTCCCTACGCCAGCCGCCCAAGGAGACGGCCCCGAGAAGTTCAAGGAGCTGGCCCCTCCCCTCGCGGATCCCGCCGGAGGAGCGGCCAGGTGCAGATGCTGCTGTTGCCGCACTCGCCCAGGTGCGGGGCGACCGACACCTAGTCGGACTCATCCCCGTCATCTGCCCCGCTGTACTCCTCGTCACTCTCGCTTGAGGAAGTGTTTCCATCGTCGGAGGAGCTCTCCACGTAGCACTTCAGGCAAGTTCCAAGATCTCCAAAGATCTTGACGGAGAGCAGGCCATTCTCCATTAATTTGAAGTAGAGAACGAGCCCCACCGTCAAGATGTGGACGCGGGCAAAAGTCTTCCACCCTCGGCGAAGATACATGACATGAGGGGCGGGGAACTCGACATCGGCCCATGTGCCGCTATTCCCGCAACCCCTCATATGCAGCCGCAGCGCCTGCGGCGGATCCAGCTCCATCTCTCGCGCAAATGGAGTCGGGAGGCGAAGACGATGGCGTGGCGGCTGGCGCAGCCTGATGAAGAACTCGTAAGGGTTGTCCCCGACGTGGCCCTCCACCGGGGGAGGGGCCGCTAGCGGAGGCGAGGCCGATCTACCGCCCCATCCTTCTCTCCCTTGAGCGCCGCGACGGCCTCGACCTCGCCCCCTCCCCCTCCCTCTAACGGCCGGCTCCGCCGCTACGAGCTCTTGGGGAGGAGTGATGCGTTGTCTAGCCAAGACCCTCGCCGCCACCGATGAAGCGTCGCCATTCCCCCTCGCCATGACAGAAGGCAGGAGGAAGCAGGGATGGGGAGAAGAGGATGACGAAGGATTGAGAGGCGCTGTTCCTCCCGCTCCCCTCTTTATAAAGAGGCGGGGGCGAGGCTCGGCCGCCCCTCTTGGCCAATCCGGCCCACTGAAGTGACAACGGGCGGGGCCGTCGACCGCCCTCCCTGCTCAATTGAAGTGTGTGGGGATCGACCCATGCGCGCGCAACTTCCCGTATCCCGCGCGCCTGTCATTCGCTCTGCATCATGCATGCAGCGAACATGGCCCAAGAGATGGGCGCAGTGGGACGCGTAGAGCGACGGTTCCCAATTAAGGGCAGTAAATGAGCAGTGGCCTGCGGTCTCGAGGAGACACGCCAGCCGCCCCTTTACTGTCCCCCTCAAGATGACGCCAGCATGCTTCGGTCACGTGCACACGCGCAACCCCCACTTCGCGCATTCGACACGAGTCGTGGAGAAGCGCAGCGGACGAAACAGTTACCGCGGTGAAATCTGCCCCGCCTGCCTGCGCATCGTTCTGGGCCTGGCCCAACAAAGTGTCGCGTTATGTGTGGCCCAGGCCGGGGGCTTCTGTCGGTGTACAAAAGTAGCGGCTCTCCTTTTGACCCCTTTACTTGTGCACGGGCAGTCAGAGCCGCGCGCCACGGCCACACACGGCAGGGCAAAGGAGGGAAGCCGAAGAGAAGCCGAAGGCATGAGACAAGCAGGGCAACGTCAAGGACCAAGGCCACAATGTGCAGATGGACGAAGCAGGTTTCCCAGCAAGACCCTTGTCGGGGCAGCCTCAGCAGCCCCGGCAAGGCCCTTGCCGGGGCGGCTCGCCCACACCAGCGGAGTGAGCCACCCTCGAACCCACGGTCTCCAACACCGTCAACTATGTTGGACCAGGGCCCAGGGGGCACCTCCATGGTGGCATGCAGATCTTTGTGAAGACAAAGAATATTCAAGACCAGATAAGGATTGGAGGGCGACAATCCTCGTCAAGATCCTTGACGAGGAAAATCCACAAGGCCCCCGGCAAGATCCTTGCCGGGGACGCCAGCACGCCACGGCAAGACCCTTGCCAAGGGCGTCAGCGGGGCCACCGCCAGGCCCGCACCAACCAAATCCCCACCGCCGTTCACATGTAGTTGCCAGCCCAACCAGCTGGGCAGGCACCTGCGTGGAGGCATGTAGCTTCAAGGCAAACTCAACACACACCTGCATGTCGGCATGCAGATCTTCATGGAGGCTCCACCACCGCGCCACATCAGATGCTTGCCTGCCTACATGGCACCGCATGCATCGCTGGCCAGGGCGCGTGTCGAAGCAAGGAGGAGCGGCGACGGACGGGACGGGCCTCGCTCCCGTCCCCGATAAAGCGAGAGGACACCTAATCTACGCATTAAATGTGTCTTGTCCTGTAATACGGGCGATAAGCTCACAGCACTATAGGCCTTTCCACCTCTGTGTGCCACTGTGGCAGCCCCTTTCGCCTATAAAAGGAGGCACATGGCGTACTGGAGAGGGATTCGGCTCTTTTGGACCATGCAGTGCCCATAGCTAGTTGGAAAGCTCAAGAACACTCAATACATCCACCGAAGCAGGACTAGGGTTTTATGCATCCTCGCGGCCCGAACCTGGGTAAACGATCCTTGTGCTGACTGTTAATCCTGCTCTTCTCACAACCCCGCGCCCCGCAACCGTAGTAGGGATTCTTGTGATCCCATAGGTGTCGTTTCCCACCGACACACATCATCATCAAGCAAGGTACTAGCAACATCATGAGTAGCATTCATAGCAGAAGTAGCATCATCAATAACTTGCGACATATCAGAATTAATAGCATGTGGTGGTGTTCCAAGCTTACTTATAACAGAAGGTGAATCTAAAGCAGAACTGGATGGTAGTTCCTGACCTCCCCTTGTCTTTGAGGGAAAAATCTTAGTCTTAGCATCCTTCAGATTCTTCATAGTGATAATATGATAATAATCCCAAGTGACTCAACAAATATAGCTATGCTCCCCGACAACGGCGCAAAAAAAGGTCTTGATAACCTACAAGTACAGGGGATCGCAACAGTTTTCGAGGGTAGAGTATTCAACCCAAATTTATAGATTTGACACAGGGGGAGCCAAAGAATATTTGAAAGTATTAGCAGCTGAATTGTCAACACAACCACACCTGGAGATTAATTATCTGTAGCAAAGAGATTAGTAGCACATTAGTATGATAGTTTTGATGATAGCAGTAGTAGTAACTTAGCAGAAACAATATAAGATAAATTCGTAGGCATTGGATCGGTGACTTGTTGGATGATATTCATCATGAGATAGTTATAACCTAGGGCGATAAGGCACTAGCTCCAGTTCATAAATATAATGTAGGCATGTATACCGTAAATAGTCATACGTGCTTATGGAAAGAACCTGCATGACATCTTTTGTCCTACCCTCCTGTGGCAGCGGGGTCCTATTGGAAACTAAGGGATATTAAGGCCTCCTTTTAATAGAGAACCGGAGCAAAGCAATAGCACACGGTGAATACATCAACTCCTCAAACTACGGTTAACCTCGGGAGTGGTCCCGACTATTGTCACTCAGGGGTTGCCAGATCATAACACGTAGTAGGTGACTATAACTTGCAAGATCGGATCTAGAACATGGATATAATGGTGATAACATAAATGGTTCAGATCTGAAATCATGGCACCCTGACCCAAAGTGACAAGCATTAAGCACGGTAAACTCATAGCAACATCAATCTCAGAACATAATGGATACTAGGGATCAGGCCCTTACAAAACTAACTCGATTACATGATGAATGTCATCCAACTCCTCACCGACCAGCGAGCCTACGAAGGAATTACTCACTCCCGGTGGGGAGCATCATGGAATTGGCGATGGAGATGTGTTGGTGATGACGAAGATCGAAGAACCCCCTCTTCGGAGCGCCAAACGTACTCTAGATCTGGCCTCCCGATGAAGAAAAGGAGACGGCGGTGGCTACGTCTCATGAAACGCAACAATTCTTTCTCTCCCTGATTTTTTCCTGGAAATATGGGATTTTATTGCTTCGGTTTGAGGGTCAGCAGGGCCACTGAGGGAGTCCTGGATTAAGGGGTCCTCGGACAGCCGGACTATATACTTTGGTCGGACTGTTGGACTATGAAGATACAAGATTGAAGACTTCGTCCCGTGTCCGGATGGGACTCTCCTTTGCGTGGAAGGCAAGCTTGGATATTCGGATGTGTAGATTTCCTTCTCTGTAACCGACTCTGTGTAACCCTAGCCCCCTCCGGTGTCTATATAAACCAGAGGATTTAGTCCATAGGACATCATCAACAACAATCATAATCATAGGCTAGCTTCTAGGGTTAGCCTCTACGATCTCGTGGTAGATCAACTCTTATAATACTCACATCATCAAGATCAATCAAGTAGGAAGTAGGGTATTACCTCCATCGTGAGGGCCCGAACCTGGGTAAAACATCGTGTCCCCTGCCTCCTATTACCATTAGCCTTAGACGCACAGTCCGGAACCACTGGAGGTTCCGGTGCAGTATCTGGCTGGGGGACAAGCCTGCTGCGGCCCCCCTCATCCGAATCCATGGGGATCTTTCCCCCCATGAGCCTGGCATCGGGAGTCTTGCCTTGAGGCGTCTCCAGGACTACCTCCTCCTGGCCCGACATCCTTTGAGATAACACCTGGGTGTCATCCGTGGGCCGGGGAGTGGAAGCCGTCGGGAGCGAATAGCTATTCATCTCCGACGAGCTCAAGGACCCATCCGAGGAGGGCAAGTCGATATGGGCTTTGGGTGGACTGCACAAACAAATCTTGACATAATAAGAACCCATGAAGCTAAAATACATAAGAAGTATCCTGGCATATGAATACTTACGACTTCGCCAAGGGCTTGGCCCTGGGTAGCCACTCCTTCTCGCTATAGGTAGCGGTTGTGTAGTGGTCCGGAGGGAGGGTCCGTCCCTTCTTGGACCCTTCAGCCTCCCCGGAAGGGGTGGCCTTCCTCTTATTCTCCCCATTTTGGGGGAGAGGGTTTTCCTCCTCCTCCTTGTTGTCGTTGGAGGAGTGCGCCCTGGTGTCTTCGGACGATGAGTCCGGCACCACGTTGCGCCAGGAACTTCTTCTGGTCCCCGTGGCCTTCTTCTTGGCCTTCTTCTCCGGCACCTCATAGGGTGCTGGAACCAGCATCTCCGTCAGGAGTTCATCTGCTGGGTCCTCAGGCAACGGAGCCGGACAGTCGATCCGCTCCGCCATCGCCACATATTCCTATTAAATCAGCACAGTGTCCTAAGTTTCTCCCACGAATATACTAAGGAAAGGCACATCTTGCAAAATGTATAATGCTTACCGCATTGGCCTGGCGCCTGGCGCTGATTCCGCGGTCCTCAGAGGTGAGAGGAGGAACTTTGCTGGCCTTGAACAACACCTTCCAGACATCTTTGTGGGTCGTGTCAAAGAGCTCTTGCAGTGTCTGGTGTTGGGCCGCGTCGAACTCCCACAGGTTGAATGCCCGTCTCTGACACGGGAGAATCCGGCGAAATAGCATGACCTGGACCACATTGACTAGCTTGATATTCTTGGTTATCATGTTTTTGACGCAGTTCTGGAGTCCGGTCAGCTCCGCGGATGCGCCCCAGGCTAGGCCCTTCTTCTTCCAGGAAGTGAGCCGCACAGGGATGCCAAATCGAAATTCGGGGCCTGCCACCCAGTTGGCATCGCGCGGCTGGGTGATGTAGAACCACCCCGATTGCCACCCCTTCACGGTCTCCGCAAAGGAGCCTTCGAGCCAGGTGACTCTGGTCATCTTGCCCACCATGGCGCCACCGCACTCCGCCTGCTGGCCGACCACTATCTTCGGCTGCACGTTGAAGATCTTTAGCCACAGGCCAAAGTGGGGCCTGATGCAGAGAAAAGCCTCGCACACGATGATAAACGCTGAGATGTTGAGGATGAAGTTAGGGGCCAGATCATGAAAATCCAGCCCGTAATAGAACAAGAGCCCGCGGACAAATGGGTGGAGGGGGAATCCCAGTCCGCGGATGAAGTGGGCGAGAAACACGACCCTCTCGTGGGGTCCTGGAGTCGGAATGATCTACTCTGCGTCCGGGAGCCGGCGCGCAATATCTGCGGCCATGTATCCGGCCGCCCGAAGCTTCGCAATGTCCTCCTCCTTGATGGAGGAGGCCACCCACTTGCCTCCCGCTCCGGACATGTTTGGCTGTGCGGAGAAGGCGAGAACTAGGGCGCTGGAGCTCAGCGTGTAGGAATGGATGAGCGAAGAAGGAAGCAGGCATGGGTGGAAGAGGAGAATGCTTATCTCTTTATAAAGGCGGTAGAAACTGTGCGCCTCCCCACTTGCCCGTTAAGATCGCTTATTTCCCAAGCGCCACGATTGATGGCGCGGTTGGGTTACCCATACCCGTATTGATGAGAATCCTGTGATAAGGGGACATGATCTCTGCTTCGACAAGACGTGTCAAGGAAACCGCCTCGCATTACGTGCGGAGGCTGGTTGAGAAAACGGTTCGAATAATGACAGAGCCATGGTGTGACGTCATGCTATAAAAAGCTGTCACCAGACCAGATTTGTGGAAAATTATACTCTCTACGCTGGTATGTGGAATTTGTTTTGTAGAGCCGGACACGATCTTTGTGTCCTAAATCTTCTATGGAGTATTCAGAGAAGGAACCCGCCTTGCAATGCCGAAGACAATTTGTGCGCCGGACTCATCATGATTGAAGCCTGGTTCAGGGGCTACTGAGGGAGTCCTAGATTAAGGGGTCCTCGGATAGCCGGACTATATACTTTGGCCGGACTGTTGGACTATGAAGATACAAGATTGAAGACTTCGTACCGTGTCCGGATGGCACTCTCCCTTGCGTGGAAGGCAAGCTTGGATATTCGGATGTGTAGATTTCCTTCTCTGTAACCGACTCTGTGTAACCCTAGCCCCCTCCGGTGTCTATATAAACCAGAGGGTTTAGTCCGTAGGACATCATCAACAACAATCATAATCATAGGCTAGCTTCTAGGGTTAGCCTCTACGATCTCGTGGTAGATCAACTCTTGTAATACTCATATCATCAAGATCAATCAAGCAGGAAGTAGGGTATTACCTCCATCATGAGGGCCCAAACCTGGGTAAAACATCGTGTCCCTTGCCGCCTGTTACCATTAGCCTTAGACGCGCAGTTCGGGACCCCCTACCCGAGATCCGCCGATTTTGACACCACAGCCACCAGGTGGGCAGAACCCACCAGGGCGTGCCTGGGGGGCTGGAGCGCCCTGGTGGGTTGTGCCCACCCAGGTGCCACCCTCGGGTACCTCCTGGCTCTAGAAATTCTCTTATTTGATATAAAAAATCCTCGCAAAGTTTTGTTCCATTCCGAGAACTTTTATTTCTGCACAAAAATAACACCATGGTAGTTCTGCTAAAAACATCGTCAGTTCAGGGTTAGTTTCATTCAAATCATGCAAATTAGAGTCCAAAACAGGAGGAAAAGCGTTAGGAAAAGTAGATACGTTGGAGACATATCATTCGCCTCCGAGATAATGTCGTATAAACTTTATTTTCTTGTTACGATGATTCTCCACTTCATTCTGAAATTCTTTGAACTTTCCAAATGTTTCTGACTTGTGTTTCATTAAGTAGATATACCCATATCTGCTCAAATCATATGTGAAGGTCAGAAAATAACGATACTCGTCGCGTGCCTCAACACTCATCGGACTGCAAACATCGATATGTATTATTTCCAATAAGTCATTGGCTCGCTCCATTGTTCCGGAGAACGGAGTTTTAGTCATCTTGCCCATGAGGCATGGTTCGCAAGTATCAAATGATTCATAATCAAGTGATTCCAAAAATCCATCTGCATGGAGTTTATTCATGCGCTTTACACCAATATGACCTAAACGGCAATGCCACAAGATTGTTGCACTATCATTATTAATTTTGCATCTTTTGGCATCAATATTATAAATATGTGTATCACTATGATCGAGATTCAATAAACCATTCACCTTGGGTGTATGACCATAGAAGGTTTTATTCATGTAAACAGAACAACAACTATTCTCTGACTTAAATGAATAATTGTATTGCAATAAACATGATCTAATCATATTCATGCTTAACGCAAACACCAAATAACATTTATTTTAGTTTCAACACTAATCCTGAAGGTAGAGGGAGTGTGCGATGGTGATCGTATCAACCTTGGAATCACTTCCAACACACATCGTCACTTTGCTCTTAACTAGTCTCTGTTCATTCTGCAACTCCTGTTTCGAGTTACTAATCTTAGCAACTGAACCGGTATCAAATACCCAGGGTTTGCTATGAACACTAGTAAATTACACATCAATAACATGTATATCATATATACCTTTGTTCACTTGGCCATCCTTCTTATCCGCCAAGTATTTGGGGCAGTTCCGCTTCTAGTGACCATTTCCTTTGCAGTAGAAGCACTTAGTTTCAGGCTTAGGTCCAGATTTGGGATTTTTACCAGGAGTGGCAACTTGCTTGCCATTCTTCTTGAAGTTCCCTTTATTTCCCTTGCCCTTTTACTTGAAACTAGTGGTCTTGTGAACCATCAACATTTGATGCTCTTTCTTGATTTCTACCTCTGCTGATTTCAGCACTACGAAGAGCTTGGGAATCGTTTTCGTCATCCCTTGCATATTATAGTTCCTCACGAAGTTCTAGTAGCTTGGTGATAGTGACTAGAGAACTCTGTCAATCACTATCTTATCTGGAAGATTAACTCCGACTTGATTCAAGAAATTTTAGTACCCAGACATTCTAAGTACATGCTCACTGGCTGAGCTACTCTCCTCCATCTTGTAGGTAAAGTAATTGTCAGAGGTCTCATACCTCTTGACATGGGCGTGAGTCTGAAATACCAATTTCAACTCTTGGAACATCTCATATGTTCTGTGGCATTCAAAACATTTTTGAAGTCCCGGTTCTAAGCCGTAAATCATGGCGCACTAAACTATCAAGTAGTCATCATACCGAGCTTGTCAAACGTTCATAACGTCTGCATCTGCTCCTGCAATAGGTTTGTCACCTAACGGCGCATCAAGGACATAATTCTTCTGTGTAGCAATGAGGATAATCCTTAGATCACGGACCCAGTCGCATCATTGCTACTATCAACTTTCAACTTAGTTTTCTGTAGGAACATATCAAAAACATAGAGGAGCTACAACGCGAGCTATTGATCTACAACATAATTTGCAAATACTATTAGGACTAAGTTCATGATAAATTAAAGTTCAATTAATCAAATTACTTAAGAACTCCCACTTATATAGACATCTCTCAAGTCATCTAAATGATATGTGATCCATATCAACTAAACCATGTCCGATCATCATGTGAGATGGAGTAGTCTTCAATGGTGAACATCTCTATGTTGATCATATCTACTATATGATTCACGTTCGACCTTTTGGTCTCCAGTGTTCCGAGGCCATGTCTGCACATGCTAGGCTCATCAAGTTTAACCCGAGTATTCCACATGTGAAAAACTGTCTTGAACCCATTGTATGTGAACGTAGAGCCTATCACACCTGATCATCACGTGGTCTCTCAGCACAACGAACTGTCACAATGGTGCATACTCAAGGAGAATAGTTATACCTTGACATTTTAGTAAGGGATCATCTTATAATGCTACCATCGTACTAAGAAAAATAAGATGCATAAAAGATAAACATCACATGCAATCAAAATATGTGACATGATATGGCCATCATCATCTTGTGCCTTTAATCTCATCTCCAAAGCATTGTTATGATCTCCATTGTCACCAGCTTGACACCTTGATCTCCATCGTAGCATCGTGGTCGTCTCGCCAACTATTGCTTCTACAACTATCGCTAATGCAAAGTGATAAAGTAAAGCAATTTCATGGCATTTGCATTTCATACAATAAAGATACAACCATAAGGCCCCTTCCGGTCGTCAGATATCTTACAAAACATGGTCATCTCATACAATAACGTTTATCACATCATGTCTTGACCATATCACATCACAACATGCCCTGCAAAAACAAGTTAGGAGTCCTCTACTTTGTTGTTGCAAGTTTTATGTGGCTGCTACGGGCTTCTAGCAAGAACCGTTCTTACCTACGCATTCAAAACCACAACGGTGATTTATCAAGTTTGTTGTTTTAACCTTCAACAAGGAGCGGCCGCAGTCAAATTCAATTGAACTAAAGTTGGAGAAACAGACACCCTCTAGGCACCTTTATGCAAAACTAGTTGCATGTCCATCGGTGGAACCTGCCACATGAACATGGTCATGTAAGGTTTGTCTCGGCCGCTTCATCCAACAATACCACCAAATCAAAATAAGACGTTGGTGGTAAGCAGTATGGCGATCACTGTCCACAACTCTTTGTGTTCTACTCGTGCATATCGTCTACGCATAGACCTGGCTCTGATACCACTATTGGGAAACGTAGCTGAAAGCACAAGTGCTCCCTGGGTGATTTTGGTAATTAATGTCAACGCTTGTTGGACTAATACTTTTATCTAGTATGTTTCAGATAAATTCAACAATGAAGTGGCATGGACTAGAGGATGTGGAACCCCTTCAAGATGCTAAGGACAAAGGGTTGGCTCAAGCTCAAATCGCAAGACTCTACATTTTCCATTTTAGTGATCCAAGATCACATTGAGTCTATAGGAAAAGCCAATACTATCAAGAGGGGATGAGGTGTTGCTTAATGGCTTGCTTGCTCAAAGTGCTTAGTGATATGCTCCAAAGCCCTCAACCACTTTCTCACATCCACATATGTCCCAAACCAAAAGTCAAATTCGGCCCTACCGAATCTTTCAATCCGTCGCCACCGAGTTCTCATGACATAGCCACTGCCACAAAACCCTAATCAAGTCGGTCTCATTGATAGGGATCTCAGTCTCACCGAGATGGGATTGTAATCTCTCTATGTATATCCATTACCAAAATCGGTCTCACCGAGTTTGGGTAATTGGTCCTACCGAGGTTACAATGCAAACTCTCTGTTCCTCTTCGTAACATTTTGGTCCAACCGAGATGAGTGAATCGGTCCTACCGAGTTTGCCTGACCAACCCTCTGTGTGTCTATTACCAAAATTGGTCTCACCGAGTTTGTGTAATCGGTCTCACCGAGATTACGTTATGCCCTAACCCTAACCATATCGGTCCCACCGAGTTGACATGTCAGTCCCACCGAAAATCCTAACAGTCACATTATTTACTAAATCGGTCCGACTGAGTTTCAGGATTCGGTCCCACCGAGTTTGGTAAGTTGTGTGTAACGGTTAGATTTTATGTGGAGGCTATATATACCCCTCCACCCACTCTTCATTCGTAGAGAGAGCCATCAGAACATGCCTACACTTCCAGCATACATTTTCTGAGATAGAACCACCTACTCATGTGTTGAGACCAAGATATTCCATTCCTACCACATAAATCTTGATCTCTAGCCTTCCCCAAGTTGCTTTCCACTCAAATCTTCTTTCCACCAAATCCAAATCTTGTGAGAGAGAGTTGAGTGTTGGGGAGACTATCATTTGAAGCACAAGAGCAAGGAGTTCATCATCAACACACCAGTTGTTACTTCTTGGAGAGTGGTGTCTCCTAGATTGGCTAGGTGTCACCTGGGAGCCTCCATCAAGATTGTGGAGTTGAACCAATGAGTTTGTAAGGGCAAGGAGATCGCCTACTTCGTGAAGATCTACCTTAGTGAGGCAATTCCTTCATGGGCGACGGCCATGGTGGGATAGACAAGGTTGCTTCTTCGTGGACCCTTCGTGGGTGGAGCCCTCCGTGGACTCGCGCAACCGTTACCCTTCGTGGGTTGAAGTCTCCATCAACGTGGATGTACGATAGCACCACCTATCGGAACCACGACTCAAAAATCTCCGTGTCTCCAAATTGCGTTTGGACACTCCAATCCCATCCCTTTACATTCTCGCATGCTTGCTTGATGTGTATTGTGAATGTTAAACTTGTGCCAAAACTCCACTTAAACATAAAGAAATTAAAAAGTGCAACTTTTCTTGCTTAGTGTCTATTCACTTCCCCCCCCCCTCTAGACACCTCTTCTCGATCCTTTCAATTGGTATCAAAGCTTTGGTCTCCGTTGCTTTGGTTTAAACAACATTGGAGGAAGATGGATGAGTCTACTTTGGGGAGTCTTAGACATAGAGTGCCTATACTTGATGGAGAGTACTTTCATGAGTGAAAAAATGAGATGCTTGTGATTTTCAACAAATATCATTTGAATAAGTACAGTATTAGCCCTTGTGCACCTCATGTTGATCCTATGCATCCTACTCTTGACGAGTCAATTGACATGATTCGCAATCTTAGAACTATTGATCTTATCACTAGAGGTTTGCCTAGAAACTTCATAGCTTGCTTGCCTACTCTTAAGTGTGCCTACACCATATGGAAATTTCTTGAGGAACATTTTCCAAACTATTCCTTAAAAAACCTAGATGAAATTCTCCATAAATTTGTTGCCTTGAGTAATATGAATTCCAATGATCCTAAGTTTGATGATTGTCTATTTGAGCTTACAAATCTTATGCGTGCCAAAGGATATGTTGGAATTATTAGCGATATTATTTCCGAAGCTATTAAAATTCATAAAAAAGATCATTGTCAAACTCATTCTAACGAATCACCCTCTCTAGGAATTGATCCATCACATGATGTTGAACATGGATAGTATGATGAGGATGATGATAGTGACTTCGATCTTGATGATGCAATGAGACACTTTGGTCTTATGGCAAATCTTTGGGGATACATGGCAGGAGGAAAGGAATGAGTTCTTGATAGTGGATGTACCGATCACATGACCGGAGATAAAGATATGTTTCGTGAGCTTGCTGAAAATGACGGCCCTCGAAAGTATGTCACCTTTGGTGATAACTCAAAGGGTAAGGTGGTTGGCCTCGGTAAGGTGGCCGTCTCACATGATAGCTCCATACAAAATGCCATGCTCATTGAATCCCCTGGGTACAATTTACTTTCAGTATCTAGACTTGCTAATTTCGGTTTTAATGTCCTATTTACTGAAGTAGATTGCCAAGTGTTTCGAAGAGACAATCATAAAATGGCCTTTATCGGTATACGTAGAGGTGATCTTTACATTGTTGATTTCACTAAAAAGGCCCAACCTAGAACTTGCTTCATTGCTAAATCCTCTAAAGGTTTGTTATGGCATAGATGATTAGGTCATGTTGGCACATGAAACCTTGACAAGCTTATTAAAGGAAATCATATTCTTGGCGTTAACGATGTCATATTTGATAAGGATAGACTTTGCAGCGCTTGTCAAGCAGGTAAACAGGTTGGAGGAAGGCTTCCCGTGAAGAACATCATGACCACAAGGAGGCCGCTCGAGCTACTTCACATGGATCTTTTTGGTCCCAACACTTACAAAAGTCTTGGTGGAAATTCTTTTGGTCTAGTTATAGTTGATGATTTTTCAAGATTTACGTGGGTGTTCTTTCTCGATGATAAATCGCAGGTCCAAAAGATCTTCAAAAACTTCGCTAGGAAGGCCCAAAATCAATTTGAAGTGAAGATCAAGAAGGTTCGCAGCGACAACGGAACCGAGTTCAAGAATGCAAATGTGGACACCTTTCTTGACGAAGAAGGGATTTCATATGAGTTCTCGGCTATGTACACACCTCAACAAAATGGGGTTGTTGAGAGGAAGAACCGAACACTCATCAAAATGGCAAGAACGATGCTTGATGAGTACAAGATGCCGAAGCACTTTTGGGCGGAAGCGGTTGAGAAGCTTGACATGCAACAAATCGCTTGTATCTTCACAACCTACTCGGCAAGACGGCATACGAGCTCCTCACCGGTAACAAACCCCAAGTTGGATACTTTCGAGTATTCGGCTCAAAGTGCTACATTCTTGATAAGCATTGTCGTTCTAAATTTGCTCCTAAGTCTCATGAAGGTTTCCTACTTGGTTATGGCTCAAACTCTCACACTTACCGTGTCTACAATAATTTCACCCGAAAGGTTGAAGAGACGGTAGATGTGAAGTTTGATGAATCTAATGGCTCGCAAGTAGAGCAATTGCCAATTGATGTAGGAGAAAAAGACCCTTCGGAAGCAATCCAAGACTTGTCTATTGGCAAGATTCGTCCAACAGAGGTGAAGGAGGGTACCTCGTCCGTCCAAGTGGAAGCTTCCACCTCACGACAAGGTGAACCAAGAGTTGATACGGAAGCATCCAAAAGTGGGACGCACCAAGATGAAGAAAACGAGGAAGTGCACCAAGATGAACATCAACAACCTCCTTCTCCACCATGACAAGAGAACAACAACGTCAACAATGAAGAAGGCCAAGAAGAAGAACAAGATGAAGAAGATGTTCCACCAGGATCCAAGCAAAAGCTTTCACAAGTTCAAGCAAGATTTGCTAAAGACCATCCCGGCGAGCAAATCTACAATGATATCCAAACCGGGAGAATCACTCGCTCTAAAACTCGTTTAGCTAACTTTTGTGAACATTATTCATTCATCTCTAGCATTGAACCTATGAAGGTTGAAGAAGCTTTGGAAGATCCGCATTGGATAAATGTCATGCATGAAGAGCTACACAACTTTGAGAGAAACCAAGTGTGGACATTGGTTGAGAAGCCCGACAACAACCACAACATCATCGGTACCAAATGGGTGTTTCGCAACAAGCAAGATGAAGATGGACAAGTAGTTCGCAACAAAGCACGTCTCGTCGCCCAAGGCTACACTCAAGTTGAAGGTATGGACTATGGTGAGACATATGCCCCCGTTGCTAGACTTGAGTCCATTCGCATCTTACTTGCCTATGCTAATCACCATGATATCACCTTGTACCAAATGGACATTAAAAGTGCTTTTCTAAATGGTGAAATAGAGGAGGAAGTTTATGTTAAGCAACCTCCCGGATTTGTCAATCCTAAGAAACCTAATCATGTTTACATACTTCACAAAGCTCTTTATGGTCTTAAGCAAGCTCCTAGAGCGTGGTATAAATGCTTGACCAAGTTCCTTGTTGAAAAAGGCTTTGAAATTGGAAAAATTGATTCTAGCCTTTTTACTAAAAGAGTTAATGGAGAACTATTCGTGTGCCAAATCTATGTTGATGATATTATATTTGGTTCGACTAACCCTCACTTTAGTGAAAAGTTTGGAAAGCTAATGTCGGAGAAGTTTGAGATGTCTATGATGAGTGAACTCAAGTTCTTTCTCGGTTTGCAAATCAAGCAATCTAAGGAAGGTACCTTTGTCTCTCAAACAAAGTACACCAAGGACTTATTCAAGAAGTTCAATATGCAAGAATGCAAAGGTATGACTACACCCATGCCTACTAGTGGACATCTTGATTTGACCAAAGATGGTGAACCAGTTGATCAAAAGGTTTATCGCTCCATGATTGGTTCATTGTTATATCTATGTGCTTCTCGTCCCGATATCATGCTAAGTGTGTGCATGTGTGCATGATATCAAGCCACCCCTAAAGAATGTCATCTTAAGGCCGTGAAAAGGATAGTGAGATACTTAATCCATACACCAAATTTTGGCATTTGGTATCCAAAGAGGGCCTCTTTCAATCTTGTTGGCTACTCCGACTCGGACTATGCAGGTGACAAAAGTCCACTTCGGGTACTTGTCAATTTCTTGGTAGATCTCTTGTGTCTTGGTCCTCTAAGAAACAAAACTCGGTATCCTTATCCACCGCCGAAGCGGAATACATTACTACTGGTTCATGTTGTGCTCAATTACTTTGGATGACCCAAACTCTTAAAGATTATGGGATATATGTGAAACATGTTCCATTGCTTTGTGACAATGAAAGTGCTATCAATATTGCTCACAATCCCGTGCAACACTCTCGAACTAAGCACATTGAAGTTCGTCATCATTTTATTTGAGATCAGGTTGCTAAGGGTGACATTAATCTTACGCATGTTCGCATTGATAAGCAATTAGCGGATATATTCACCAAACCACTTGATGAGAAAGTGTTTTGCAGGTTAAGAGGTGAATTGAACATCATTGATGCTTCAAAGTTGGAGTAGGAACTCCATTTGGATACATGCAAGACATGAGCCTATGACTAATCCTTGATATTTCTCTTATGATGATAATCTTATGTCTTGGATATATTTGCACCTTGCATGTTATCTAACCCTTGTAGGTACTTGGATGAACCTAAATCTACGAGATTGCAACTCACTCACATCTTGAGCAATCTCTACATCACCAAGTCTCTACACAATGGTGGTTGAAGACAAGGAAGCACGAAACCTTTCAAACATATCCTTTGACAAATTTTATATTGAGCTTCATGATTGTCATTTTGGATACACAAGTGCTCTTCCTTGCAAAAACTAACCCATGTAGGTATATGAACTCAAATTCCAAGTGGTGCTCCCAACTCTTGATGAGTGACATCAACATTTAGCATCCCACACAAGTTCAACTACATGATCACGATCAACACCACCACCCAAGATATGTTATTCCATCTTAGAGAATCTTTACTCCAATACATGAGTCAAAGAAACTCAACAAGATGTGAATACATCAAGATGCTTAAACGATGAGTATGACCTATGATCAAGTGATCTCACTTGATTCCTAAGTCAATATACTCTAACATAGGTTACTTTGTCGCCGACCAATTCTAGATGAAGTTCTCTCATGTTCTTTTCTGTGCTATTGCATTATTTTTCTCTCATGCATATTTGTTTCCCCTTTCAAAAAAAACTTCATCTAGATTTCTTTTCTGTTTCTATTTGTTCTGCATTCCCTGCATCCAATTCATTGCAAATCTTTCAGTTAATTTCTTGCAAATCCTTGTGAGATCTTACTTGTCTAGTGAGCTGAGGTGACAAGTGTTTTCTCTGTGATGAACTCGGTCACACCGGTCCATTGCCTTCGGTCCAACCGGAACCTTTCGGTGCAACCAAAGCATACAACTCGGTGCCACCGATTTCACTACAGGAAAGACAACTTGCCCCTTATTCCTGCTTTCTTTTTGATCCATATCCACTCAATGATTCTTGTCCTCTACCAGCATCACATTCAGCTTGCTGCTTTGCACTTTGACTCTAGGACCAAACCAATTTGTGACAAAAATCTAGAAGAACCCTTCTTGTAAATTGATGTCAAAGGGGGAGAGAGAGATCACATCAAAGCTTAATCATTTCTATAGGGGGGGAACACTCAGGAAGAGAGAGAGACCCCAGATGCTTGGTATTCAAGAGGAGAGAAGTCACATGTCTTTAAGAGGGGAAAAACATGTTCATATTTGATTGTTTCAGCTCTGTTTGTTTTCTTTGCTCTGATTTTCTGTTTCCTATCTTCTACCAATATCCCATGCTAGATTAAGGGGGAGCAAGACATCTAAGGGAAGGAAATCCTTTGAATTCATTGCACATCTTTATCTTTGGGGACATGTCTATATCCAATGTGGTACTTAGTACTCACTCTCTACATGTCATCCCAGTCTTGGTACTCTTGTGGTTTCCTTTGTTTGCTATGGCTAGTAGGTGTATTTGTGTTATCTAATCTTGCTCGCGCAGGTTCATTTCTTCCTAAGCCAAGTCAAGACCACAAGGTAAATATATGCATCACAGTCATGTGTATGAGGTTTTCTTGCTGATGTATATACTGTTTGCAAGAAGGACTCATGAGCATAAAGGTACATTTCCCATATTCACATCATTTTCTCTGATGCATATAGCCAAGATACATGTAACAACATTGCTTACTCTGTCATGCTATTCCATATTTACATGATTGCATACATCTAGGGGGAGCCTATGCATGTTACATGTCTTTCCAAAGCTTTACTTGTTATTCTCTATATCTTTATCTAAAGCTCTGATGTATGTTGTCATCAATTACCAAAAACGGGGAGATTGAAAGCACAAGTGCTCCCTGGGTAATTTTGGTAATTAATGTCAATGTATCTCTTCTTGGACTAATACTTTTATCTAGTATGTTTCAGATAAGTTCAGCAATGAAGTGGCATTGACTAGAGGATGTGGAACCCCTTCAAGATGCTAAGGACAAAGGGTTGGCTCAAGCTCAAAGCGCAAGACTCTACATTTTCCATTTTAGTGATCCAAGATCACATTGAGTCTATAGGAAAAGCCAATACTATCAAGAGGGTATGTGGTGTTGCTTAATGGATTGCTTGCTCAAAGTGCTTAGTGATATGCTCCAAAGCCCTCAACCACTTTCTCACATCCACATATGTCCCAAACCAAAAGTCAAACTCGGCCCTACCGAATCTTTCTATCCGGCGCCACCGAGTTCTCATGACATAGCCACTGCCACAAAACCCTAATCAAGTCTGTCTCACCGATAGGGATCTCGGTCTCACCGAGATGGGATTGTAATCTCTCTGTGTATATCCATTACCAAAATCAGTCTCACCGAGTTTGGGTAATCGGTCCTACCGAGGTTACAATGCAAACTCTCTATTCCTCTTCTAACATTTCGGTCCAACCGAGATGAGCGAATCATTCCTACCGAGTTTGCCAGACCAACCCTCTGTGTCTATTACCAAAATCGGTCTCACCGAGTTAGTGTAATCGGTCTCATCAAGATTACGTTATGCCCTAACCCTAACCATATCGGTCCCACCGAGTTGACATGTTGGTTCCACCGAAAATCCTAACGGTCACACTATTTACTAAATCGGTCCGACCGAGTTTCAGGATTCGGTCCCACCGAGTTTGGTAAGTTGTGTGTAACGGTTAGATTTTGTGTGGAGGCTATATACCCCTCCACCCACTCTTCATTCGTAGAGAGAGCCATCAGAACGTGCCTACACTTCCAGCATACATTTTCTGAGAGAGAACCACCTACTCATGTGTTGAGACCAATATATTCCATTCCTACCACATAAATCTTGATCTCTAGCCTTCCCCAAGTTGCTTTCCACTCAAATCTTCTTTCCACCAAATCCAAATCCTGTGAGAGAGAGTTGAGTGTTGGGGAGACTATCATTTGAAGCACATGAGCAAGGAGTTCATCATCAACACACCATTTGTTACTTCTTGGAGAGTGGTGTCTCCTAGATTTGCTAGGTGTCACTTGGGAGCCTCCATCAAGATTATGGAGTTGAACCAAGGAGTTTGTAAGGGCAAGGAGATCGCCTACTTCGTGAAGATCTACCCTAGTGAGGCAAGTCCTTCATGGGCGACGGCCATGGTGGGATAGACAAGGTTGCTTCTTCGTGGACCCTTCGTGGGTGGAGCCCTTCGTGGACTCGCGCAACGGTTACCCTTCGTGGGTTGAAGTCTCCATCAACGTGGATGTACGATAGCACCACCTATCAGAACCACGGCTCAAAAATCTCCGTGTCTCCAAATTATGTTTGCACACTCCAATCCCATACCTTTACATTCTTGCAATTTGCATGCTTTACTTTCCGCTGCTCATATACTCTTTGAATGCTTGCTTGATGTGTATTGTGAATGTTAAACTTGTGCCAAAACTCCACTTAAACTTAAAGAAATTAAAAACTGAAACTTTTCTTGCTTAGTGTCTATTCACCCCCTCTAAAAACCTCATATCGATCCTTTCAGTAGCATGCAATTTCAAAAACAATTCCTACGCTCACGCAAGATCTATCTAGGAGATGCATAGCAACGAGAGGAGGAGAGTGTGTCCACGTACCCTCGTAGAACGAATGCGGAAGTGTTTGACAACACGGTTGATGTAGTCGTACTTCTTCTCATTCCGACCAATCAAGCACCAAATGTACGGCACCTCCGAGTGATGCACATGTTCAGCTCGATGACGTCCCTCGAACTCTTGATCTAGCAAAGTGTTGAGGGAGAGTTTTGTCAGCATGACGACATGGTGACGGTGATGGTGAAGTGATCTAACAATTGTTGGCCTATGATCTAGTGGTGCCCCACCCCTCATATATATAGGTTGGAGGGGAGGATAGGCAGCCAAGGGGGCACCCCAAGTTGGAGGAATCCTACTTGGGCGCCTCCCAATTCGGCCTCCCCCCCTTCATATTCATCCGGAGGGGGAAGGAAGGAGGAGGGAGGAGAGAAGGAAGGGGGAGGCCGAATTGCTCCCCTTCCTTTCTCTCTTCCCCTCTTTCCTTCCCCTTATTTTGGCCTACAAGGGGCGCACCAGCCCCCTAGGGGCTAGTATGTCCCCTTCTTGGCCCATTAGGCCAATGTAGTTGTGGGGGGGATGCCCGGAACCCCTTCCGGTGACCCGATATGTACCTGGTACCCCCGGAACAATTCTGGTGTCCGAATATCATCGTCAAATATATGAATATTTACCTCTCGACCATTTAGAGAGTCCTCGTCATGTCCGTGATCTCATCCGGGACTCCGAACAACATTCGGTCACCAAATCACATAACAGATATAATACAAAATCGTCATCGAACGTTAAGCGTGCGGACCCTACGGGTTTGAGAACTATGTAGACATGACAGAGACACCTCTCCGGTCAATAACCAATAGCGGAACCTGGATGCTCATATTGGTTCCCACATATTCTACAAATATCTTTATCGGTCGTACCGTAATGACAACATACGTTATTCCCTTTGTCATCGGTATACTTGCCCGAGATTCGATCGTCGGTATCTTCATACCTAGTTCAATCTCGTTACCATCAAGTATCTTTACTCATTTCGTAATACATCATCGCCTAACTAACACACTAGTCGCATTGCTTGCAAGGTTTATTATGATGTGCATTACCGAGAGGGCCTAGAGATACCTCTCTGGTACTCGGAATGACACATCCTAATCTTGATCTATGCCAACCCAACAAACACCTTCGGAGATACCTGTAGAGCATCTTTATAATCACCCGGTTAATTTGTGATGTTTGATAGCACACAAGGTATTCCTCTGGTATCCGGGAGTTTCATAATCTCATAGTCAAAGGAATATGTATATATGACATGAAGAAAGCAATAGCAATAAAACTAAATGACCAATATGCTAAGCTAACGGATGGGTCTTGTCCATCACATCATTCTCCTAATGATGTGATCCCGTTCTTTAAATGACAACACATGTCTATGGTTAGTAAACTTAACCATCTTTGATTAACGAGCTAGTCTAGTAGAGGCTTATTAGGGACACTATGTTCTGTCTATGTATCCACACATGTATCAAGTTTCGGATTAATAGAATTCTAGCATGAATAATAAAAATTTACCATGATATAAGGAAATATAAAATAATGACTTTATTATTGCCTCTAGGGCATATTTCCTTCAATCTCATAGTCGAAGGAATATGTATTTGACATGAAGAAATCAATAGCAATAAAACTGAGCGATCATTATGCTAAGCTAACGGATGGGTCTTGTCCATCAAATCATGCACCTAATGATGCGATCATGTTATCAAATGAAAACTCATGTCCATGGTTAGGAAACCTTTTCCATCTTTGATCAATGAGCTAGTCAAGTAGAGGCTCACTAGGGACATGGTGTTTGTTTATGTACAAACCTTTATCATGAATAAGGAAATATAAAATAACAACTTTATTATTGCCTCTAGGGCATATTTCCTTCAGTTACTTCCTCACAAGTTTCCGGTTGAATGGTTGGGTGATTAAGAGAATGAATAAAACTAGAAGAGGTTTCATTTCATGTGGAATGCCGATGAAGAAGCTTCGGGCATACCAAATATGTGGTTAATTGGAAGAGGGTATGTGCCCCAAAACTTTTGGGAGGCCTGGGTGTTAAAGATCTCGCTTGTTTCTGCCGAGCCCCGAGTCTTGGACGCCATGGTATGAATGGGACATGAGTGTGACCTTCCCCTGCAATGAAACAGACATGAATTTGTTCAGAACCTGCACCAAGATTGTGGTTGGCATGGCCGTTGGCTCCATGGTGCAGCACTGAAAGTGACTGGGGATCAGCGCCCTGAGGGAGTCCTGGATTAAGGGGTCCTCGGACAGCCGGACTATATACTTTGGCCGGACTGTTGGACTATGAAGATACAAGATTGAAGACTTTGTCCCGTGTATGGATGGGACTCTCCTTTGCGTGGTAGGCAAGCTTGGATATTCGGATATGTAGATTTCCTTCTCTGTAACCGACTCTGTGTAACCCTAGCCCCCTCCGGTGTCTATATAAACCGGAGGGTTTAGTCCGTAGGACAACAACAATCATAATCATAGGCTAGCTTCTAGGGTTTACCCTCTACGATCTCGTGGTAGATCAACTCTTGTAATACTCATATCATCAAGATCAATCAAGCAGGAAGTAGGGTATTACCTCCATCGAGAGGGCCCGAATCTGGGTAAAACATCGTGTCCCCTGCCTCCTGTTACCATTAGCCTTAGACGCACAGTTCGGGACCCCCTACCCGAGATCCGCCAGTTTTGGCACTGACATTGGTGCTTTCATTGAGAGTTCCACTATGTCGTCGTGATAAGGCTTGATGGCTCCTTCAATCATCTTCAACAACGCAGTCCAGGGGGAGGTTTTCCTTCCCGGACAGATCTTCGTATTCGGCGGCTTCGTACTGCGGGCCAACTCGCTTGGCCATCTGGAGCAGATCGATAGCTACGCCCCTGGCCATCAGGTCAGGTTTGGAAGCTTAAACTATACTACCGACATCAGCAAAGACTTGATCTTCGACGGATTCGAGCCCATGCCGGGTGCGCCAAACGGTCACAGCGGGCATGACTTTGATCTGCCATCGGACAGTATTTGGGAGATCGCACCTGCCGTGGCGCCGCGAATCAATCCGGAGTAGATCATGCCTTTCGAGGGCGGGTGGATGGACCCCGTCATGGAGGCCGCACACTCATCGGCGTTGGAGCCGAACACTGATCCCACCTCCTGTGAGGGTGGTGTCATCGGACCCTCGGACTCGTCTCCGGCTACAGGATCCGAACCGCATGCGTCCGTGCCTATCAAATTGGATTGGGCACCCGTCATGGAGTTCACCGCCGTGGATATTTTTCAGCACTCTCCCTTAGGAGATGTGCTAAACTCATTAAGGTCTCTTTCTTTGTCGAGATATTCCTGGCCGAACTATGTCCGGCTCGAGTGGGAAGCAGACGACAAAGAAATCCGTTCCCCACCCACCACCCACTTAATAGCCACTATTGATGACTTAATCGATGTGCTTGACTTCAACTCCGAAGAGATCGACGGTATGGACGACGATGCAGGAGAAGAACAGGAACCACCGCCTATAGGGCACTGGACATCCACCTCATCATACGATATATATATGGTGGACACACCAAAAGAAGGCGATGGTGACGATGCAAAGAAGGATAATCCCCTCGATAAGCCACCAAAGCGATGTCGTAGACGCCGCTCTAAATCCCGCCACGGTAAAAACAGCGACAACAGCGCAAGAAGTTCCCTTTATTTCCCTTGCTTGCCATTCTTCTTGAAGTTCCCTTTATTTCCCTTTCCCTTTTACTTGAAACTAGTGGTCTTGTGAACCATCAACATTTGATGCTCTTTCTTGATTTCTACCTCTGCTGATTTCAGCACTACGAAGAGCTTGGGAATCGTTTTCGTCATCCCTTGCATATTATAGTTCCTCATGATGTTCTAGTAGCTTGGTGATAGTGACTAGAGAACTCTTTCAATCACTATCTTATCTGGAAGATTAACTCCGACTTGATTCAAGCAATTTTAGTACCCAGACATTCTAAGTACATGCTCACTGGCTGAGCTAGTCTCCTCCATCTTGTAGGTAAAGTAATTGTCAGAGGTCTCATACCTCTTGACATGGGCGTGAGTCTGAAATACCAATTTCAACTCTTGGAACATCTCATATGTTCTGTGGCGTTCAAAACATTTTTGAAGTCCCGGTTCTAAGCCGTAAATCATGGCGCACTAAACTATCAAGTAGTCATCATACCGAGCTTGTCAAACGTTCATAACGTCTGCATCTGCTCCTGCAATAGGTTTGTCACCTAACGGCGCATCAAGGACATAATTCTTCTGTGTAGCAATGAGGATAATCCTTAGATCACGGACCCAGTCGCATCATTGCTACTATCAACTTTCAACTTAGTTTTCTGTAGGAACATATCAAAAACATAGAGGAGCTACAACGCGAGCTATTGATCTACAACATAATTTGCAAATACTATTAGGACTAAGTTCATGATAAATTAAAGTTCAATTAATCAAATTACTTAAGAACTCCCACTTATATAGACATCTCTCAAGTCATCTAAATGATATGTGATCCAAATCAACTAAACCATGTCCGATCATCATGTGAGATGGAGTAGTCTTCAATGGTGAACATCTCTATGTTGATCATATCTACTATATGATTCACGTTCGACCTTTTGGTCTCCAGTGTTCCGAGGCCATGTCTACACATGCTAGGCTCATCAAGTTTAACCCAAGTATTCCGCATGTGAAAAACTGTCTTGAACCCATCGTATGTGAACGTAGAGCCTATCACACCTGATAATCACGTGGTGTCTCAGCACGACGAACTGTCACAATGGTGCATACTCAAGGAGAACAGTTATACCTTGACATTTTAGTAAGGGATCATCTTATAATGCTACCATCGTACTAAGAAAAATAAGATGCATAAAAGATAAACATCACATGCAATCAAAATATGTGACATGATATGGCCATCATCATCTTGTGCCTTTAATCTCATCTCCAAAGCATTGTTATGATCTCCATCGTCACCAGCTTGACACCTTGATCTCCATCGTAGCATCGTGGTCGTCTCGCCAACTATTGCTTCTACAACTATCGCTAATGCAAAGTGATAAAGTAAAGCAATTTCATGGCATTTGCATTTCATACAATAAAGATACAACCATAAGGCCCCTGCCGGTCGTCAGATATCTTACAAAACATGATCATCTCATACAATAATGTTTATCACATCATGTCTTGACCATATCACATCACAACATGCCCTGCAAAAACAAGTTAGGAGTCCTCTACTTTGTTGTTGCAAGTTTTATGTGGCTGCTACGGGCTTCTAGCAAGAACCGTTCTTACCTACGCATTCAAAACCACAACGGTGATTTATCAAGTTTGTTGTTTTAACCTTCAACAAGGACCGGCCGCAGTCAAATTCAATTGAACTAAAGTTGGAGAAACAGACACCCTCTAGGCACCTTTATGCAAAACTAGTTGCATGTCCGTCGGTGGAACCTGCCACATGAACATGGTCATGTAAGGTTTGTCTGGGCCGCTTCATCCAACAATACCACCAAATCAAAATAAGACGTTGGTGGTAAGCAGTATGGCGATCACCGCCCA
Organism: Triticum dicoccoides; assembly: GCF_002162155.2. Taxonomy (NCBI): domain Eukaryota; kingdom Viridiplantae; phylum Streptophyta; class Magnoliopsida; order Poales; family Poaceae; genus Triticum; species Triticum dicoccoides. The sequence goes on along the minus strand of NC_041387.1, from coordinate 565,255,387 downwards.
CAACTCTTTGTGTTCTACTCGTGCATATCGTCTACGCATAGACCTGGCTCTGATACCACTATTGGGAAACGTAGCTGAAAGCACAAGTGCTCCCTGGGTGATTTTGGTAATTAATGTCAACGCTTGTTGGACTAATACTTTTATCTAGTATGTTTCAGATAAATTCAACAATGAAGTGGCATGGACTAGAGGATGTGGAACCCCTTCAAGATGCTAAGGACAAAGGGTTGGCTCAAGCTCAAAGCGCAAGACTCTACATTTTCCATTTTAGTGATCCAAGATCACATTGAGTCTATAGGAAAAGCCAATACTATCAAGAGGGGATGAGGTGTTGCTTAATGGCTTGCTTGCTCAAAGTGCTTAGTGATATGCTCCAAAGCCCTCAACCACTTTCTCACATCCACATATGTCCCAAACCAAAAGTCAAATTCGGCCCTACCGAATCTTTCTATCCGTCGCCACCGAGTTCTCATGACATAGCCACTGCCACAAAACCCTAATCAAGTCGGTCTCACCGATAGGGATCTCAGTCTCACCGAGATGGGATTGTAATCTCTCTATGTATATCCATTACCAAAATCGTTCTCACCGAGTTTGGGTAATCGGTCCTACCGAGGTTACAATGCAAACTCTCTGTTCCTCTTCGTAACATTTTGGTCCAACCGAGATGAGTGAATCGGTCCTACCGAGTTTGCCTGACCAACCCTCTGTGTGTCTATTACCAAAATTGGTCTCACCGAGTTTGTGTAATCGGTCTCACCGAGATTACGTTATGCCCTAACCCTAACCATATCGGTCCCACCGAGTTGACATGTCAGTCCCACCGAAAATCCTAACGGTCACATTATTTACTAAATCGGTCCGACTGAGTTTCAGGATTCGGTCCCACCGAGTTTGGTAAGTTGTGTGTAACAGTTAGATTTTATGTGGAGGCTATATATACCCCTCCACCCACTCTTCATTCATAGAGAGAGCCATCAGAACATGCCTACACTTCCAGCATACATTTTCTGAGATAGAACCACCTACTCATGTGTTGAGACCAAGATATTCCATTCCTACCACATAAATCTTGATCTCTAGCCTTCCCCAAGTTGCTTTCCACTCAAATCTTCTTTCCACCAAATCCAAATCCTGTGAGAGAGAGTTGAGTGTTGGGGAGACTATCATTTGAAGCACAAGAGCAAGGAGTTCATCATCAACACACCAGTTGTTACTTCTTGGAGAGTGGTGTCTCCTAGATTGGCTAGGTGTCACCTGGGAGCCTCCATCAAGATTGTGGAGCTGAACCAATGAGTTTGTAAGGGCAAGGAGATCGCCTACTTCGTGAAGATCTACCCTAGTGAGGCAATTCCTTCATGGGCGACGGCCATGGTGGGATAGACAAGGTTGCTTCTTCGTGGACCCTTCGTGGGTGGAGCCCTCCGTGGACTCGCGCAACCGTTACCCTTCGTGGGTTGAAGTCTCCATCAACGTGGATGTACGATAGCACCACCTATCGGAACCACGACTCAAAAATCTCCGTGTCTCCAAATTGCGTTTGGACACTCCAATCCCATCCCTTTACATTCTTGCAATTTGCATGCTTTACTTTCCGCTGCTCATATACTCTTTGCATGCTTGCTTGATGTGTATTGTGAATGTTAAACTTGTGCCAAAACTCCACTTAAACTTAAAGAAATTAAAAAGTGCAACTTTTCTTGCTTAGTGTCTATTCACTTTCCCCCCCCCTCTAGACACCTCTTCTTGATCCTTTCAATTGGTATCAAAGCTTTGGTCTCCGTTGCTTTGGTTTAAACAACATTGCAGGAAGATGGATGAGTCTACTTTGGGGAGTCTTAGACATAGAGTGCCTATACTTGATGGAGAGTACTTTCATGAGTGGAAAAATGAGATGCTTGTGATTTTCAACAAATATCATTTGAATAAGTACAGTATTAGCCCTTGTGCACCTCATGTTGATCCTATGCATCCTACTCTTGATGAGTCAATTGACATGATTCGCAATCTTAGAACTATTGATCTTATCACTAGAGGTTTGCCTAGAAACTTCATAGCTTGCTTGCTTACTCTTAAGTGTGCCTACACCATATGGAAATTTCTTGAGGAACGTTTTCCAAACTATTCCTTGAAAAACCTAGATGAAATTCTCCATAAATCTGTTGCCTTGAGTAATATGAATTCCAATGATCCTAAGTTTGATGATTGTCTATTTGAGCTTACAAATCTTATGCGTGCCAAAGGAGATGTTGGAATTATTAGCGATATTATTTCCGAAGCTATTAAAATTCATAAAGAAGATCATTGTCAAACTCATTCTAACGAATCACCCTCTCTAGGAATTGATCCATCACATGATGTTGAACATGGATAGTATGATGAGGATGATGATAGTGACTTCGATCTTCATGATGCAATGAGACACTTTGGTCTTATGGCAAATCTTCGGGGATACATGGCAGGAGGAAAGGAATGAGTTCTTGATAGTGGATGTACCGATCACATGACCGGAGATAAAGATATGTTTTGTGAGCTTGCTGAAAATGACGGCCCTCGAAAGTATGTCACCTTTGGTGATAACTCAAAGGGTAAGGTGGTTGGCCTCGGTAAGGTGGCCATCTCACATGATAGCTCCATACAAAATGTCATGCTCGTTGAATCCCTTGGGTACAATTTACTTTCAGTATCTAGACTTGCTGATTTCGGTTTCAATGTCCTATTTACTGAAGTAGATTGCCAAGTGTTTTGAAGAGACAATCATAAAATGGCCTTTATCGGTATACGTAGAGGTGAGCTTTACATTGTTGATTTCACTGAAAAGGCCCAACCTAGCACTTGCTTAATTGCTAAATCCTCTAAAGGTTTGTTATGGCATAGACGATTAGGTCATGTTGGCACGTGAAACCTTGACAAGCTTATTAAAGGAAATCATATTCTTGGCGTTAACGATATCATATTTGATAAGGATAGACTTTGCAGCGCTTGTCAAGCTGGTAAACAGGTTGGAGGAAGGCTTCCCGTGAAGAACATCATGACCACAAGGAGGCCGCTCGAGCTACTTCACATGGATCTTTTTGGTCCCAACACTTACAAAAGTCTTGGTGGAAATTCTTTTGGTCTAGTTATAGTTGATGATTTTTCAAGATTTACGTGGGTGTTCTTTCTCGATGATAAATCTCAGGTCCAAAAGATCTTCAAAAACTTCGCTAGGAAGGCCCAAAATCAATTTGAAGTGAAGATCAAGAAGGTTCGCAGCGACAACGGAACCGAGTTCAAGAATGCAAATGTGGACACCTTTCTTGACGAAGAAGGGATTTCATATGAGTTCTCGGCTACGTACACACCTCAACAAAATGGGGTTGTTGAGAGGAAGAACCGGACACTCATCAAAATGGCAAGAACGATGCTTGATGAGTACAAGATGCCGAAGCACTTTTGGGCGGAAGCGGTTGAGACAGCTTGACATGCAACAAATCGCTTGTATCTTCACAACCTACTCGGCAAGATAGCATACGAGCTCCTCACCGGTAACAAACCCCAAGTTGGATACTTTCGAGTATTCGGCTCAAAGTGCTACATTCTTGATAAGCATTGTTGTTCTAAATTTGCTCCTAAGTCTCATGAAGGTTTCCTACTTGGTTATGGCTCAAACTCTCACACTTACCGTGTCTACAATAATTTCACCCGAAAGGTTGAAGAGACGGTAGATGTGAAGTTTGATGAATCTAACGGCTCGCAAGTAGAGCAAATGCCAATTGATGTAGGAGAAAAAGACCCTTCGGAAGCAATCCAAGACTTGTCTATTGGCAAGATTCGTCCAACAGAGGTGAAGGAGGGTACCTCGTCCGTCCAAGTGGAAGCTTCCACCTCACGACAAGGTGAACCAAGAGTTGATACGGAAGCATCCACAAGTGGGACGCACCAAGATGAAGAAAACGAGGAAGTGCACCAAGATGAACATCAACAACCTCCTTCTCCACCATGACAAGAGAACGACAACGTCAACAATGAAGAAGGCCAAGAAGAAGAACAAGATGAAGAAGATGTTCCACCAGGATCCAAGCAAAAGCTTTCACAAGTTCGAGCAAGAGTTGCTAAAGACCATCCCGGCGAGCAAATCTACAATGATATCCAAACCGGGAGAATCACTCGCTCTAAAACTCGTTTAGCTAACTTTTGTGAACATTATTCATTCATCTCTAGCATTGAACCTATGAAGGTTGAAGAAGCTTTGGAAGATCCGGATTGGATAAATGCCATGCATGAAGAGCTACACAACTTTGAGAGAAACCAAGTGTGGACATTGGTTGAGAAGCCCGACAACAACCACAACATCATCGGTACCAAATGGGTGTTTCGCAACAAGCAAGATGAAGATGGACAAGTAGTTCGCAACAAAGCACGTCTCGTCGCCCAAGGCTACACTCAAGTTGAAGGTATGGACTATGGTGAGACATATGCCCCCGTTGCTAGACTTGAGTCCATTCGCATCTTACTTGCCTATGCTAATCACCATGATATCACCTTGTACCAAATGGACATTAAAAGTGCTTTTCTAAATGGTGAAATAGAGGAGGAAGTTTATGTTAAGCAACCTCCCGGATTTGTCAATCCTAAGAAACCTAATCATGTTTACATACTTCACAAAGCTCTTTATGGTCTTAAGCAAGCTCCTAGAGCGTGGTATAAATGCTTGACCAAGTTCCTTGTTGAAAAAGGCTTTGAAATTGGAAAAATTGATTCTAGCCTTTTTACTAAAAGAGTTAATGGAGAACTATTCGTGTGCCAAATCTATGTTGATGATATTATATTTGGTTCGACTAACCCTCACTTTAGTGAAAAGTTTGGAAAGCTAATGTCGGAGAAGTTTGAGATGTCTATGATGAGTGAACTCAAGTTCTTTCTCGGTTTGCAAATCAAGCAATCTAAGGAAGGTACCTTTGTCTCTCAAACAAAGTACACCAAGGACTTATTCAAGAAGTTCAATATGCAAGAATGCAAAGGTATGACTACACCCATGCCTACTAGTGGACATCTTGATTTGACCAAAGATGGTGAACCAGTTGATCAAAAGGTTTATCGCTCCATGATTGGTTCATTGTTATATCTATGTGCTTCTCGTCCCGATATCATGCTAAGTGTGTGCATGTGTGCATGATATCAAGCCACCCCTAAAGAATGTCATCTTAAGGCCGTGAAAAGGATAGTGAGATACTTAATCCATACACCAAATTTTGGCATTTGGTATCCAAAGAGGGCCTCTTTCAATCTTGTTGGCTACTCCGACTCGGACTATGCAGGTGACAAAAGTCCACTTCGGGTACTTGTCAATTTCTTGGTAGATCTCTTGTGTCTTGGTCCTCCAAGAAACAAAACTCGGTATCCTTATCCACCGCCGAAGCGGAATACATTACTGCTGGTTCATGTTGTGCTCAATTACTTTGGATGACCCAAACTCTTAAAGATTATGGGATATATGTGAAACATGTTCCATTGCTTTGTGACAATGAAAGTTCTATCAATATTGCTCACAATCCCGTGCAACACTCTTGAACTAAGCACATTGAAGTTCGTCGTCATTTTATTCGAGATCAGGTTGCTAAGGGTGACATTAATCTTAAGCATGTTCGCATCGATAAGCAATTAGCGGATATATTCACCAAACCACTTGATGAGAAAGTGTTTTGCAGGTTAAGAGGTGAATTGAACATCATTGATGCTTCAAAGTTGGAGTAGGAACTCCATTTGGATACATGCAAGACATGAGCCTATGACTAATCCTTGATATTTCTCTTATGATGATAATCTTATGTCTTGGATATATTTGCACCTTGCATGTTATCTAACCCTTGTAGGTACTTGGATGAACCTAAATCTACGAGATTGCAACTCACTCACATCTTGAGCAATCTCTACATCACCAAGTCTCTACACAATGGTGGTTGAAGACAAGGAAGCACGAAACCTTTCAAACATATCCTTTGACAAATTTTATATTGAGCTTCATGATTGTCATTTTGGATACACAAGTGCTCTTCCCTGCAAAAACTAACCCATGTAGGTATATGAACTCAAATTCCAAGTGGTGATCCCAACTCTTGATGTGTTACATCAACATTGAGCATCCCACACAAGTTCAACTACATGATCACGATCAACACCACCAGCCAAGATATGTTATTCCATCTTAGAGAATCTTTACTCCAATACATGAGTCAAAGAAACTCAACAAGATGTGAATACATCAAGATGCTTAAACGATGAGTATGACCTATGATCAAGTGATCTCACTTGATTCCTAAGTCAATATACTCTAACATAGGTGACTTTATCGCTGACCAATTCTAGATGAAGTTCTCTCGTGTTCTTTTCTTTGCTATTGCATTATTTTTCTCTCATGCATATTTGTTTCCCCTTTCAAAAAAAACTTCATCTAGATTTCTTTTCTGTTTCTATTTGTTCTGCATTCCCTGCATCCAATTCATTGCAAATCTTTTAGTTAATTTCTTGCAAATCCTTGTGAGATCTTACTTGTCTAGTGAGCTGAGGTGACAAGTGTTTTCTCTGTGATGAACTCGGTCACACCGGTCCATTGCCTTCGGTCCAACTGGAACCTTTCGGTGCAACCAAAGCATACAACTCGGTGCCACCGATTTTACTACAGGAAAGACAACTTGCCCCTTATTCCTGCTTTCTTTTTGAACCATATCCACTCAATGATTCTTGTCCTCTACCAGCATCACATTCAGCTTGCTGCTTTGCACTGTGACTCTAGGACCAAACCAATTTGTGACAAAAATCCAGAAGAACCCTTCTTGTAAATTGATGTCAAAGGGGGAGAGAGAGATCACATCAAAGCTTAATCATTTCTATAGGGGGGGGACACTCAGGAAGAGAGAGAGACCCCAGATGCTTGGTGTTCAAGAGGAGAGAAGTCACATGTCTTTAAGAGGGGAAAGACATGATCATATTTGATTGTTTCAGGTCTGTTTCTTTTCTTTGCTCTGATTTTCTGTTTCCTATCTTCTCCCAATATCCCATGCTAGATTCAAGGGGAGCAAGACATCTAAGGGAAGGAAATCCTTTGAATTCATTGCACATCTTTATCTTTGGGGACATGTCTATATCCAATGTGGTACTTAGTACTCACTCTCTACATGTCATCCCAGTCTTGGTACTCTTGTGGTTTCCTTTGTTTGCTATGGCTAGTAGGTGTATTTGTGTTATCTAATCTTGCTCGCGCAGGTTCATTTCTTCCTAAGCCAAGTCAAGACCACAAGGTAAATATATGCATCACAGTCATGTGTATGAGGTTTTCTTGTTGATGTATATACTGTTTGCAAGAAGGACTCATGAGCATAAAGGTACATTTCCCATATTCACATCATTTTCTCTGATGCATATAGCCAAGATACATGTAACAACATTGCTTACTCTGTCATGCTATTCCATATTTACATGATTGCATACATCTAGGGGGAGCCTATGCATGTTACATGTCTTTCCAAAGCTTTACTTGTTATTCTCTATATCTTTATCTAAAGCTCTGATGTATGTTGTCATCAATTACCAAAAACGGGGAGATTGAAACCACAAGTGCTCCCTGGGTGATTTTGGTAATTAATGTCAATGTATCTCTTGTTGGACTAATACTTTTATCTAGTATGTTTCAGATAAGTTCAGCAATGAAGTGGCATTGACTAGAGGATGTGGAACCCCTTCAAGATGCTAAGGACAAAGGGTTGGCTCAAGCTCAAAGCGCAAGACTCTACATTTTCCATTTTAGTGATCCAAGATCACATTGAGTCTATAGGAAAAGCCAATACTATCAAGAGGGGATGAGGTGTTGCTTAATGGCTTGCTTGCTCAAAGTGCTTAGTGATATGCTCCAAAGCCCTCAACCACTTTCTCACATCCACATATGTCCCAAACCAAAAGTCAAACTCGGCCCTACCGAATCTTTCTATCCGGCGCCACCGAGTTCTCATGACATAGCCACTGCCACAAAATCCTAATCAAGTCTGTCTCACCGATAGGGATCTCGGTCTCACCGAGATGGGATTGTAATCTCTCTGTGTATATCCATTACCAAAATCAGTCTCACCGAGTTTGGGTAATCGGTCCTACCGAGGTTACAATGCAAACTCTCTGTTCCTCTTCTAACATTTCGGTCCAACTGAGATGAGCGAATCATTCCTACCGAGTTTGCCAGACCAACCCTCTGTGTCTATTACCAAAATCGGTCTCACCGAGTTAGTGTAATCGGTCTCACCGAGATTACGTTATGCCCTAACCCTAACCATATCGGTCCCACCGAGTTGACATGTTGGTTCCACCGAAAATCCTAACGGTCACACTATTTACTAAATCGGTCCGACCAAGTTTCAGGATTCGGTCCCACCGAGTTTGGTAAGTTGTGTGTAACGGTTAGATTTTGTGTGGAGGCTATATACCCCTCCACCCACTCTTCATTCGTAGAGAGAGCCATCAGAACGTGCCTACACTTCCAGCATACATTTTCTGAGAGAGAACCACCTACTCATGTGTTGAGACCAATATATTCCATTCCTACCACATAAATCTTGATCTCTAGCCTTCCCCAAGTTGCTTTCCACTCAAATCTTCTTTCCACCAAATCCAAATCCTGTGAGAGAGAGTTGAGTGTTGGAGAGACTATCATTTGAAGCACATGAGCAAGGAGTTCATCATCAACACACCATTTGTTACTTCTTGGAGAGTGGTGTCTCCTAGATTTGCTAGGTGTCACTTGGGAGCCTCCATCAAGATTATGGAGTTGAACCAAGGAGTTTGTAAGGGCAAGGAGATCGCCTACTTCGTGAAGATCTACCCTAGTGAGGCAAGTCCTTCATGGGCGACGGCCATGGTGGGATAGACAAGGTTGCTTCTTCATGGACCCTTCGTGGGTGGAGCCCTCCGTGGACTCGCGCAACCGTTACCCTTCGTGGGTTGAAGTCTCCATCAACGTGGATGTACGATAGCACCACCTATCGGAACCACGGCTCAAAAATCTCCGTGTCTCCAAATTATGTTTGCACACTCCAATCCCATCCCTTTACATTCTTGCAATTTGCATGCTTTACTTTCCGCTGCTCATATACTCTTTGCATGCTTGCTTGATGTGTATTGTGAATGTTAAACTTGTGCCAAAACTCCACTTAAACTTAAAGAAATTAAAAACTGCAACTTTTCTTGCTTAGTGTCTATTCACCCCCTCTAAAAACCTCATATCGATCCTTTCAGTAGCATGCAATTTCAAAAACAATTCCTACGCTCACGCAAGATCTATCTAGGAGATGCATAGCAACGAGAGGAGGAGAGTGTGTCCACGTACCCTCGTAGACCGAATGCGGAAGTGTTTGACAACATGGTTGATGTAGTCGTACTTCTTCTCATTCCGACCAATCAAGCACCAAATGTACGGCACCTCCGAGTGATGCACATGTTCAGCTCGATGACGTCCCTCGAACTCTTGATCTAGCAAAGTGTTGAGGGAGAGTTTTGTCAGCATGACGACGTGGTGACGGTGATGGTGAAGTGATCTAACAATTGTTGGCCTATGATCTAGTGGTGCCCCACCCCTCATATATATAGGTTGGAGGGGAGGATAGGCAGCCAAGGGGGCACCCCAAGTTGGAGGAATCCTACTTGGGCGCCTCCCAATTCGGCCTCCCCCCCTTCATATTCATCCGGAGGGGGAAGGAAGGAGGAGGGAGGAGAGAAGGAAGGGGGAGGCCGAATTGCTCCCCTTCCTTTCTCTCTTCCCCTCTTTCCTTCCCCTTATTTTGGCCTACAAGGGGCGCACCAGCCCCCTAGGGGCTAGTATGTCCCCTTCTTGGCCCATTAGGCCAATGTAGTTGTGGGGGGATGCCCGGAACCCCTTCCGGTGACCCGATATGTACCTGGTACCCCCGGAACAATTCTGGTGTCCGAATATCATCGTCAAATATATGAATATTTACCTCTCGACCATTTAGAGAGTCCTCGTCATGTCCGTGATCTCATCCGGGACTCCGAACAACATTCGGTCACCAAATCACATAACAGATATAATACAAAATCGTCATCGAACATTAAGCGTGCGGACCCTACGGGTTTGAGAACTATGTAGACATGACAGAGACACCTCTCCGGTCAATAACCAACAGCGGAACCTGGATGCTCATATTGGTTCCCACATATTCTACAAAGATCTTTATCGGTCGTACCGTAATGACAACATACGTTATTCCCTTTGTCATCGGTATACTTGCCCGAGATTCGATCGTCGGTATCTTCATACCTAGTTCAATCTCGTTACCGTCAAGTATCTTTACTCATTTCGTAATACATCATCGCCTAACTAACACACTAGTCGCATTGCTTGCAAGGTTTATTATGATGTGCATTACCGAGAGGGCCTAGAGATACCTCTCTGGTACTCGGAATGACACATCCTAATCTTGATCTATGCCAGCCCAACAAACACCTTCGGAGATACCTGTAGAGCATCTTTATAATCACCCGGTTAATTTGTGATGTTTGATAGCACACAAGGTATTCCTCTGGTATCCGGGAGTTTCATAATCTCATAGTCAAAGGAATATGTATATATGACATGAAGAAAGCAATAGCAATAAAACTAAATGACCAATATGCTAAGCTAACGGATGGGTCTTGTCCATCACATCATTCTCCTAATGATGTGATCCCGTTCTTTAAATGACAACACATGTCTATGGTTAGGAAACTTAACCATCTTTGATTAATGAGCTAGTCTAGTAGAGGCTTAGTAGGGACACTATGTTCTGTCTATGTATCCACACATGTATCAAGTTTCGGGTTAATACAATTCTAGCATGAATAATAAACATTTACCATGATATAAGGAAATATAAAATAATGACTTTATTATTGCCTCTAGGGCATATTTCCTTCAATCTCATAGTCGAAGGAATATGTATTTGACATGAAGAAATCAATAGCAATAAAACTGAACGATCATTATGCTAAGCTAACGGATGGGTCTTGTCCATCAAATCATGCACCTAATGATGCGATCATGTTATCAAATGAAAACTCATGTCCATGGTTAGGAAACCTTTTCCATCTTTGATCAATGAGCTAGTCAAGTAGAGGCTCGCTAGGGACATGGTGTTTGTTTATGTACAAACCTTTATCATGAATAAGGAAATATAAAATAACAACTTTATTATTGCCTCTAGGGCATATTTCCTTCAGTTACTTCCTCACAAGTTTCCGGTTGAATGGTTGGGTGATTAAGAGAATGAATAAAACTAGAAGAGGTTTCATTTCATGTGGAATGCCGATGAAGAAGCTTCGGGCATACCAAATGTGTGGTTAATTGGAAGAGGGTATGTGCCCCAAAACTTTTGGGAGGCCTGGGTGTTAAAGATCTCGCTTGTTTCTGCCGAGCCCCGAGTCTTGGACGCCATGGTATGAATGGGACATGAGTGTGACCTTCCCCTGCAATGAAACAAACATGAATTTGTTCAGAACCTGCACCAAGATTGTGGTTGGCATGGCCGTTGGCTCCATGGTGCAGCACTGAAAGTGACTGGGGATCAGCGCCCTGAGGGAGTCCTGGATTAAGGGGTCCTCGGACAGCCGGACTATATACTTTGGCCGGACTGTTGGACTATGAAGATACAAGATTGAAGTCTTTGTCCCGTGTATGTATGGGACTCTCCTTTGCGTGGTAGGCAAGCTTGGATATTCGGATATGTAGATTTCCTTCTCTGTAACCGACTCTGTGTAACCCTAGCCCCCTCCGGTGTCTATATAAACCGGAGGGTTTAGTCCGTAGGACAACAACAATCATAATCATAGGCTAGCTTCTAGGGTTTAGCCTCTACGATCTCGTTGTAGATCAACTCTTGTAATACTCATATCATCAAGATCAATCAAGCAGGAAGTAGGGTATTACCTCCATCGAGAGGGCCCGAATCTGGGTAAAACATCGTGTCCCCTGCCTCCTGTTACCATTAGCCTTAGACGCACAGTTCGGGACCCCCTACCCGAGATCCGCTGGTTTTGGCACTGACATTGGTGCTTTCATTGAGAGTTCCACTATGTCGTCGTGATAAGGCTTGATGGCTCCTTCAATCATCTTCAACAACGCAGTCCAGGGGGAGGTTTTCCTTCCCGGACAGATCTTCGTATTCGGCGGCTTCGTACTGCGGGCCAATTCGCTTGGCCATCTGGAGCAGATCGATAGCTACGCCCCTGGCCATCAGGTCAGGTTTGGAAGCTTAAACTATACTACCGACATCCGCAAAGACTTGATCTTCGACGGATTCGAGCCCATGCCGGGTGCGCCAAACGGTCACAGCGGGCATGACTTTGATCTGCCATCGGACAGTATTTGGGAGATCGCACCTGCCGTGGCGCCGCGAATCAATCCAGAGTAGATCATGCCTTTCGAGGGCGGGTGGATGGACCCCGTCATGGAGGCCGCACACTCATCGGCGTTGGAGCCGAACACTGATCCCACCTCCTGTGAGGGTGGTGTCATCGGACCCTCGGACTCGTCTCCGGCTACAGGATCCGAACCGCATGCGTCCGTGCCTATCAAATCGGATTGGGCACCCGTCATGGAGTTCACCGCCGTGGATATTTTTCAGCACTCTCCCTTAGGAGATGTGCTAAACTCATTAAGGTCTCTTTCTTTGTCGAGATATTCCTGGCCGAACTATGTCCGGCTCGAGTGGGAAGCAGACGACAAAGAAATCCGTTCCCCACCCACCACCCACTTAATAGCCACTATTGATGACTTAATCGATGTGCTTGACTTCAACTCCGAAGAGATCGACGGTATGGACGACGATGCAGGAGAAGAACAGGAACCACCGCCTATAGGGCACTGGACATCCACCTCATCATACGATATATATATGGTGTACACACCAAAAGAAGGCGATGGTGACGATGCAAAGAAGGATAATCCCCTCGATAAGCCACCAAAGCGATGTCGTAGACGCCGCTCTAAATCCCGCCACGGTAAAAACAGCGACAACAGCGCAAGAAATAATAATACCCCGGTTGACTCCAAAGGAAACAACGACCCCATGGACCCAGCGATGGAGCAGGATGAGCCAGGGGACGATGAGCATAGTCCGGAGCCGACATCAGATGACGCCGATCCCGAGGGTAAAATTCACCAACCTGTCTCTGGAGAAGAGAATAGCCCGGACGATGATGCACTCATCATCCCAGAAAAACTCTTGGAACAAGAGAACCTCCACAAAAGGCTTATCGCCACCGCGAGGAGCCTAAAGAGGCAGAAGCAAAGGCTTAAGGCCACGTGGGATACGCTCAACCGCAGGTGGAACAAAGTGCTCGACACAGAAGAAAAATACGGCGACGATGTCACACAAAGAGCTATCCAAAGCGCAAGCTGCTGCCCGAATTCGACGACGAGGCCATAGAGCCCATTCAGCCAAAAACGACCGATCAGCCAGACGGACCGCACCGTGGCCATGACAAGACGGCTAATGATGCCGCACACAAGTCAGCACATGATTTACGTGAGCTCCTGGACAAAAAGTCTGGTATGGCCAGATCCATCTACAGATCTAGGAAGCGCGCTCCAGCACAGGATCAGAGCTACCGAAATGATCACATTGATCGAACACCAGCTAGGAATCAGAACCGAACACAACAACCGTCGACAGCATGCCACGACACGACCAAATACAGGGGTGCCACACACCCCCTGTGCTTCACCGATGAGGTGTTGGATCATGAATTTTTGGAAGGATTTAAACCTGTGAATATAGAGGCATACGACGGAACTACAGACCCTGGGGTCTGGATCAAGGACTTTATCCTTCATATCCACATGGCTCGCGGAGATGATCTCCACGCCATTAAATACCTACCCCTCAAATTAAAGGGACCAGCTCGGCACTGGTTGAAAAGCCTTCCCGAAAACTCAATCGGAAGTTGGGAAGAACTTGAGGATGCTTTCAGGGTCAATTTTCAAGGGACCTATGTCCGACCTCCGGACACAGACGACCTAAGTCACATAATTCAATAGCCCGGAGAGTCAGCCCGAAAGCTCTGGAACAGATTTCTTACTAAGAAGAATCAAATAGTTGATTGTCCGGACGCCGAAGCCTTAGCGGCCTTCAAACACAGTATCCGGGACGAATGGCTTGCCAGACACCTCGGCCAAGAAAAGCCGAGGACAATGGTAGCCTTAACAAGCCTTATGACCTGCTTTTGCGCGGGCGAGGACAGCTGGCTAGCCCGTAGCGGCACCAGCGACCCAAGCACATCCGAAGTCAGGGATGGCAACAGGAAGCCGCGACGCAACAAAAACAAGCGTCGAAACAATAATGACAGCCTAGAGAACACGACAGCCAATGCCGGATTCAGGGGCTCTCGACCCGGTCAACGGAAGAAGCCATTTAAAGGCAGCAGAGATGGACCATCCAGCCTAAACAAGATTCTAGACAAATTATGCCAGATTCACGGCACGCCCGAAAAACCTGCAAACCACACCCACAGAGAGTGTTGGGTTTTCAAACAGGTCGGCAAGCTGAATGCCGAAAAAAAGGGTAGGGAGACGCCAAGTGAAGACGAGGATGAGCCTCGTCATCCGAACACTAGAGGACAGAAACAATTCCCACCAGAAGTCAAAACAGTGAATATGATTTACGTAACTCACATTCCAAAGAGAACGCGCAAACGCGCAGTCCAAGACGTATATGCTGTTGAGCCCGTCGCCCCCAAATTTAATCCCTGGTCGGCCTGCCCGATCACCTTCGATCGTAGGGACCATCCGACTAGTATCCGGCACGGAGGATCGGCTGCCTTGGTGCTCGACCCAATAATTGACGGATACCATCTCACACGAGTCCTCATGGACGACGACAGTATTCTAAACCTGATATATCAGGACACTGTCCACAAAATGGGGATAGACCCCTCAAGAATCAGCCTAAGCAACACTACCTTTAAAGGAGTAATACTAGGCGTCGAGGCCCACTGTACGGGCTCTCAAGTACTAGAGGTTGTATTCGGTTCTCCCGACAACTTCAGAAGCGAGGAATTAACCTTCGACATCGCTCCATTCCAAAGTGGCTATCACGCACTACTCGGAAGAACGACCTTCGCTTGTTTTAATGCAGTACTGCATTATGCCTACCTCAAACTTAAGATGCCTGGTCCACGCGGCGTCATCACAATTAGCGGAAATACAGAGTGTTCCTTACGCGTGGAATAATACGTGGCGGCTCTAGCAGCCGAACACTGAGTGGTCCCTCCAACCAGGATAAATGGTCGGTCGTCAAGACCACGGACACGCTTAGACGAGTCCGGCGCTCCACCCAATGTAACAACCCAGTTGGGATTTCCCCATAAAAGATGCTAGGGGCTGCCCGCAAAAAGAGCCCACAGTTTGGCTCGACCCTATCAATACAATAACATATTGCATTTTCATGGTTCATTCAGATTAACGAACACCTCGCACAAAGTCTTTCACCTGGGTTTTTTTCTTTTTTTATATAGATGATCATCGTGCTATACCCTTCCAGGATACGGCACAACGGAGATAAAGGCGCAGACGTGCAGCAGGGCCCCGCTCAAAGGTTTCTTTTTAGATTAAGACCCTGCGTAAACCTTTTTAATGTCTCTTGTTGCTTCTTCCCCTCCGGAAACTTTATACAACCGGGAGGGATACTGGCATTTTCGGCATTTTTGTCACACCAGACTATCGCTCATACCTGGAAACTCAGGGCTTATTGTCAAGGGTATTATTCAGCCCAGTACACATTATAAAGTCCGAATACCTTAGGGAGTGTTCGGCGTCGCGAGTTTGGCCTTATATGCATCAGCTCTGAATCATGTCTTTGGTCAAATGTTGGGTTTGCCCGGCTCCCGTGTTTTGCTACCTTACGTTCCGCTCTATCGGCTAAGGCGGCATCGGGAGAACTACTACGATTGTGCCCCGGTTCATCTGGATGAGCACCTCAGTAGAGAAAGCCGAAAACTGACTGTCATGATACAGCGCGAGACTGGTCAACCACTCGATGACCTAGCGGAATCTTCGTGATTCCTCCGCATTAACGAAGGACCGGTTTCCCGGTCACATACATACGCGCACCATATCCGGATAAACGCGAAAGTACCAGGGGCTATATAGTAGCCCCACCGTCAAACTCCTATGGCTAAGTGAAAGTGTTAAAGCTATATAGTCCGATTGCCTGGTTCGCCGCGCTATCACCTCCTTAACGGACCAAGACGTTGGATCAAGTGTGACTACGCGTTTTCTCGAATACCCCCGCATTATATGGGTGGGGGCTGAAGCCGACGACTGCAAACTTTCAGGTTATATACATACATAAACGGCCGCACAGGAGGCATTATAATACATTCTTGCAAAAGTATAAACATAGCCATTATAATCAAAATAGCATTGTCTTTACGCGATACATGTCATTCGAACATGGCACTCTTCGAGCACTGAGCCTCTATTAAACGGGCGCCTTCTAAGACTTCTTCGAAATAGTGCTCGGCCAGGTCCTGGCCTTCCGCCGCACTCCGGGTTGTAATAGAGGTGGTTTCCATCCCAGTCTAGTATGTTTTAACACGGGCAAGAGCCATCCGCGCACCCTCTATGCACGCCGACCTCTTCACAGCATCGATATGCGACACAGCACCAAGGAATTGTTGCACCAATCCAAAATAGTTATCTGGCCTTGGTCCTTGTGGCCAAAGATGATCCACGATAGACCTCATAGCAAGCTCGGACAACCTGTGGAGTTTGGCCCATACGGCCATCTTTTCATTCAATGGCAGCGGACGCGTCGGGGCATTGAACTGCGACCAAAATAACCTCTCAGCCTTATGGTCTTTCTGATCTTTGAAAAATTCGGTCACATCAGCAGCACTCTTTACTAGGTCCGCATACGCGTCCACCGCACTCCACAACTGATCCAGAGGGGCATACTTCGGATCTCCAAATTTCATCCGCAACAAATAGGGCTTCCCAGCCACGATATCTCCGGCTTCATGAAGCTCCTCCCTCATCCCCCTCATTTCAGAGCGGGTTTCCTTGGCTGCCTCCAGGGCCTTCTTCAGGTCAGCCACTTTTGCTTGATTTTCCTTTTCAAGGAGCTCACGGCGGTTGGCGGCATCTTCCAGCTCGGTAGCCATCTGGGCTATCTTTTCTTCGCTCCGGCGATGAGCAGCCTGTTCGGCTCTTAACTCTTCGACCGCCTTCAAAGCGGCCGCATCACTTATTCGGGCTTGCTCCTTGGCTCGGGCAAGCTCCGCCCAAAGGGTCTCCACAGCAGCAGCTCCATCTGCAGCCACAGCATATTATAGATACTAGCATCATGCTCCTCTTAAACATTTGCTGACAAGCCGAATATACATACCCTGGGCCTCGTCAAGCCGCTTGTTAGCCAGCGCGATGTCGGCATCGGCCACATCCAGCTGCCGCTTTAGTTCGGCAAAATCAGCAGATCGGTCGGCCGCCGGACCCTCAGCCACCTGCACATAAAGCAGCGCTCTTATTACCAGAGATTATGATCCTCTGTTCACCACGTTGATGGCAACCAGAGTCTCAGGGGCTACTATCTATGCAGAGCACGCTTAGCATGTGTGGTACCATCAAAAATACATTTTTTGCGTACCTCAAAGACTCTCAGCAGACTCGTAAAAGCTTCATTCAAACCGCTTTTCGCGGATGAAATCCTCTCAACCCATTAAGGCACGATGTGTCTCTGAGATGGCGGCTCTCTCCAGAAGGCCCATTAGTGTGTCCGGCTGTGTGCCGGACAATCCCGGACTCCTCCTGAAGCTCTCTTTGGGAGCCGGATATTCTAGACTCTAGGCAGCCGAAGTATCAACTTCTGGCCTTGGTGGATTAGGAGAAATCCTCCGTGACGACACCTCAGGGTCGTCTGCCCCATGTGACGGGGAGGCAGGGGGAGGCGTCTCGCTCTCCATCATCTCCGGAGGAAGATCCCCTGAGGACGAACTCTGTGGAGAAGGGCTACGAGCCGGACTGCAACAAATATGTTTCGGTCATTATCCTCAGAGACAAAACGGGGTATATTTAGCAAAGTACTCTTTTACTTACGGCTTAGTGGAGGGCCATCCCCCTTGCGAGGTTTTCTTCCCTCGTTTAGAAGCCTCTGTTTCCAAATCTTCGGAGGCGGCCCTTTTCTTACCTTGAGGAGAGGGGCTTTTAGATTCCCCTCCCCGATTATCCTCCTTCGCGGAGGCACTTACTCCTCCGATTTGGATGTGTAGAATGTGAGGCCCACCTGTGGCTTCTCTATTCCTCCCCTCGTCTTCTCCTGATGGCACCTGATACGACGTGCGCTCAAGCATCCTGGTCAACAAAGCATTCGGCGAGCCTTCGGGAAGAGGGGCCGAACACCTAATCCTCTCCGCCTTCCTCAGCCAGTCCTAGCAGAGAGCAATTTTTTAGAAGGGTGTTATAATAAACATAAAGGACGGCGTGTTCGGTAACAGAAGTACTTACCTGGGTAGCCGGACGGTTGCAATTGAGACCCGCGTCCTCGGTGGTGTCCGGACACTTTATTCGTGATCCGAAGAATGACTCATACATCTCTTTGAGCGTCATGCCGAAGAATTGTTGAATGGTTCGTGGTCCTTCCGGGTTGAACTCCCACATACGGAGAGGACAACGTTGGCAGGACAGGACTCGACGAACCAGCATCACTTGCATTATCTTGACGAGGCCGACATCCCTCTTGAGGAGGTCTCGAATGCGGCTTTGCAGTGTCAGCACGTCGTTAATCGGCCCCCAATCCAGCCCCTTGTTGACCCGTGATGCCAGTTGTGGCGGGGGGGGGGGCGAGCGGAATGCTAGAGCGGTCGCCCGCTTTGTACCTCGGGGAGCTGTGATATAAAACCACTCTTGCTGCCATAAATCAGATGTTTCCGCGAAAGAACCCTCTGGCCATGGGGCATCGGTGCCTTTGCTTATTATAGCACCTCCGCACTCTACGTGATGCCTGTCAATCTCCCTCGGCCTCACATTGAAGGTCTTGAGCCACAGGCCGAAGTGGGGGTAATGCGGAGAAAGGCTTCACACACGACAATAAACGACGAGATGTGAAGGATGGAATTCGGAGCTAGATCATGGAAATCTAGCCCGTAATAGAACATAAGCCCCCTCACGAAGGGATCAAGACTAAAACCTAGCCCTCTGAGGAAGTGGGAAATAAATACGACAGTCTCGTTGGGTTCGGGAGAGGGGATGACCTGCCCTTGAGCAGGCAGCCTGTGCGGGATTTTGGCGGTGAGATACCTGGCCTCCCTAAGCTTCCGGATGTCCTCCTCTGTGATGGAGGAGGCCATCCACCGGCCTTGAAGATTGGATCCGGACATGGTCGAAGGACCGAAGTGCTTTAGCTTGATCCTTGGGTGTTGGAACTCGAGGTGCGGGAGGGGAAGGATCAAGCCTGGGAAGAAAAGGACATGCCTTGGCCCCTTTATAAAGAGGACGAATATCAAGCGTCCCCCGCGTGACCGTTTGGGACTTGCCTAAAATCGAGGAGTCATATTAAACAAACACGGTTGGGTTACCCACACCCGTATTGATGAGAATCCCGTGATAAGGGGGACACGATCTCTGCTTCGACAAGACGTGCCAATAAAACCGCCTCGCAGCACGTGTAGTGGCTGGTTAGGAAAAACGGTTCGAATAAAGACTGGGCCGTGGTGGGACGTCACGTTATGAAAAGCTGTCAGCGGATTAGATTTGTGGAAAATTATACTCTCTATGGTGGTATGTGGAATTTGTTTTGCGGAGCCGGACACGATTCTCGTGTTATAAATCTTCTATGGAGTATTCGGAGGAGGAACCCACCTTGCAATGCCGAAGATAATCTGCACGCCGGACTCACCGTCATTGAAGCCAGGTTCGGGGGCTACTGAGGGAGTTCTGGATTAAGGGGTCCTCGGACAGCCGGACTATATACTTTGGCCGGACTATTGGACTATGAAGATACAAGATTGAAGACTTCGTCCCGTGTCCGGATGGGACTCTCCTTTGCGTGGAAGGCAAGCTTGGATATTCGGATATGTAGATTTCCTTCTCTGTAACCGACTCTGTGTAACCCTAGCCCCCTCCGGTGTCTATATAAACCGGAGGGTTTAGTCCGTAGGACAACAACAATCATAGTCATAGGCTAGCTTCTAGGGTTTAGCCTCTACGATCTCATGGTAGATCAACTCTTGTAATACTCATATCATCAGGATCAATCAAGCAGGAAGTAGGGTATTACCTCCATCAAGAGGGCCCGAACCTGGGTAAAACATCGTGTCCCCTGCCTCCTGTTACCATTAGCCTTAGACGCACAGTTCGGGACCCCCTATCCGAGATCCGCTGGTTTTGGCACCGACACGCCCCCCACCTCAAATGGATTTTTGGCTAGATCGGGGCTAGGACAAAGTTGGGCCTGAGCTACGGATGACTGGAAGTAGTGAAATGTAG
The DNA here is from genome assembly GCF_002162155.2 of Triticum dicoccoides. NCBI lineage: Eukaryota > Viridiplantae > Streptophyta > Magnoliopsida > Poales > Poaceae > Triticum > Triticum dicoccoides. The sequence continues at coordinate 565,234,890 of NC_041387.1, read as the reverse complement.
AGAGAGAGAGAGAGAGAGAGAGAGAGAGAGAGAGAGAGAGATGCTCGGCTTCATCGTGCTCCTGAAACAAAAAACATGGTAAAGGACAAACTCACAAACTAAATTGAGTAGAAGTTATAAGAGCGTGCGATACATTTGGCATTGAGGTTTAATATACAAAATCATACAAACTAAACTGAAATTAGTCAATTCAAACGATCTTTTACCTTTTTTCTTTTTGTCAAACTAATTTTATGCTTTTTATATATAAAACATACGGAATTAAAGGCACCAAATTTACCATGGTAATCAACAAAAACTGAGAAAATCCTGGGATCTACACATGACTTACCTATGAGTCATTGTTTCATTGTTAAACAAAATTTCTAAATTCTAATCGTGCCCATCTATACAAACAAAATTGAGCTAGGCTTTTTCTTGAACCGGTCCAACCACCTTTCCATTTCTAAGAACGGAAATACAACTTGAGGTAATTGAGCTAGGCTTTCGTAAATATAACTTATATGCCCCACGATCTGAAGATTCCTCATACTGATTTCGATGTCACATTCAATATGTCCAAGCCTATATGTGGGACATGTAAGTTTTATTACTACAGACTTTTGAAATCAGTATGTAGGCTTTCAATATGAAGCTTGATGCTACACACGCTTTCAAACTCTTTGCCCATATAGAATGCTTTTGGTTAACCCCATCAAGGCTGACATTGATGCTATGCAGAGAATGCTTGTGCGCTTTGGTGATATTTTTGGGCTTAATGTCAACTTTGACAAGTGCACAATTAACCCATCCACTATGAGCAGCTAGAGAACCAGGAGATTTTAAAGAGATTCATAGGAGCTACGTGGATTTTTCCTTGTAGTAAGTATATATCTCGGTCTTCCACTGAGCTAAAAAAACCAAGAAGAGTTGAGGTTTAGGGGACAATTGATAAGACGGGAGGCAAGATGAAGTCATGGAAAGGTAAGCTCTTCGCTCTTAGTTGGAGGCTCTTGGTGGTTAATTCGGTTACTTCCTCACAAGTTTCCGGTTGAATGGTTGGGCGATTAAGAGAATGAATAAAACTAGAAGAGGTTTCGTTTCATGTGGAATGGCGCTGAAGAAGCTTCGGGCATACCAAATGTGTGGTTAATTGGAAGAGGGTATGTGCCCTGAAATTTTTGGGATGCCTGGGTGTTCAAGATCTTGCTTGTTTCCGGCGAGCCCGAGTCTCGGACGCCATGGTATGAATGGGACATGAGTGTGCACTGCCCCTGCGACGATACGGACATGAATTTGTTCAGAACCTGCACCAAGATTACGGTTGGCATGGCCGTTGGCTCCACGATGCATCGCTAAAAGTGACTGGGGGGCAGCGCCCCCCCCCCCTCCCCCCACACATACAAATGGATTTTACCCCCCAAAATATATAGATGCATTTTACCATACATGCATTTTACCATATTTTTAGTTTCTTTGGAGGATCATCCAACTATGAAATAAGTAGCGCCAATTAATTAAGTAGACCACATTTCTTTGAAGAAGGGGGAAAAAGACACTTACTCCGTGTAGTAATAAAAGATGGTGTGGCCACGCGATTCGACGATGATCACCGTGAACGTTGTGAAGAACAGTAAACTCACGACTCTGTACGCCAACAACCAGCTGGGGTGGACGTTCTGGAGGTACGGCCGCCACGCCTCATCATCGTACACCACCCCAGGGCTCCTCTCGCCGCCCTCAACACCTGGCTGAGCTGCCTCCCTCCCGCGGTGGGCTCCCGTACCCTCGTACCCCCGTACGCACATGAATTTGTTCAGAACCTGCACCAAGATTGTGGTTGGCATGGCCATTGGCTCCACGGTGCATCACTGAAAGTGACTGGGGGGGGCACGCCCCCCCCCCCCAAATGGATTTTCGGCTAGATCAAGGCTAGGACAAAGTAGGGCCAGAGCTACGGACAACCGGAAGTAGTAAAATGTAGAGAGAGAGAGAGAATACCTCACCCGCCATAGCCGTGATATATAGAGAGAGAGAGAGAGAGAGATAAAAAGGAGGCTGTGTGTGCTAACATATCCAGAAAAGTAGCTTCCGTACTAGCTGGTGTTATCTTTCTATGGATTACCACCTTGGTTCCAACAATGGAGATGGCAAACATCTCATACGACACTTGCTTCGGTAGACCACTCTCAACACAAGGACGGTTCAAATTAACCCATACCTCTTCATAATGAATAAAACTAGAAGAGGTTTCGTTTCATGTGGAATGGCGCTGAAGAAGCTTCGGGCATACCAAACGTGTGGTTAATTGGAAGAGGATATGTGCCCTGAAACTTTTGGGATTCCTGGGTGTTCAAGATCTCGCTTGTTTCCGGCGAGCCCCGAGTCTCGGACGCCATGGTATGAATGGGACATGAGTGTGCACTGCCCCTGCGATGATACGGACATGAATTTGTTCAGAACCTGCACCAAGATTACGGTTGGCATGGCCGTTGGCTCCACGATGCATCGCTGAAAGTGAATGGGGGCAGCGCCCCCCCCCCCTCCCCACACACACAAATGGATTTTACCCCCCAAAATATATAGATGCATTTTACCATATTTTTAGTTTCTTTGGAGGATCATCCAACTATGAAATAAGCAGCGCCAATTAATTAAGTAGACCACGTTTCTTTGAAGAAGGGGGAAAAGACACTTACTCTGTGTAGTAATAAAAGATGGTGTGGCCACGCGATTCGACGATGATCACCGTGAACGTTGTGAAGAACAGTAAACTCACGACTCTGTACGCCAACAACCAGCAGGGGTGGACGTTCTGGAAGTACGGCCGCCACGCCTCATCATCGTACACCACCCCAGGGCTCCTCTCGCCGCCCTCAACACCTGGCCGAGGTGCCTCACTACCGCGGTGGGCTACCGTACCCTCGTACCCCCGTACGCACATGAATTTGTTCAGAACCTGCACCATGATTGTGGTTGGCATGGCCATTGGCTCCACGGTGCATCACTGAAAGTGACTGGGGGGGCACGCCCCCCCCCAATGGATTTTCGGCTAGATCAGGGCTAGGACAAAGTAGGGCCAGAGCTACGGACAACCGGAAGTAGTAAAATGTAGAGAGAGAGAGAGAATACCTCGCCCGCCATAGCCGTGATATATATAGAGAGAGAGAGAGATAAAAAGGAGGCTGTGTGTGCTAACATATCCAGAAAAGTAGCTTCCGTGCTAGCTGGTGTTATCTTTCTATGGATTACCACCTTGGTTCCAACAATGGAGATGGCAAACATCTCATACGACACTTGCTTCAGTAGACCACTCTCAACACAAGGACGGTTCAAATTAACCCATACCTCTTCATAATGAATAAAACTAGAAGAGGTTTCGTTTCATGTGGAATGGCGCTGAAGAAGCTTCGGGCATACCAAATGTGTGGTTAATTTGTAGAGGGTATGTGCCCTGAAACTTTTGGGATGCCTGGGTGTTCAAGATCTCGCTTGTTTCCGGCGAGCCCCGAGTCTCGGACGCCATGGTATGAATGGGACATGAGTGTGCACTGCCCCTGCGACGATACGGACAAGAATTTGTTCAGAACCTGCACCAAGATTACGGTTGGCGTGGCCGTTGGCTCCACGATGCATCGCTGAAAGTGACTGGGGG
>NC_041387.1:565218121-565230831 GCF_002162155.2 Triticum dicoccoides | reverse complement strand
ACGGCCGCCACGCCTCATCATCGTACACCACCCCAGGGCTCCTCTCGCCGCCCTCAACACCTGGCTGAGCTGCCTCACTCCCGCGGTGGGCTCCCGTACCCTCGTACCCCCGTACGCACATGAATTTGTTCAGAACCTGCACCAAGATTGTGGTTGGCATGGCCATTGGCTCCACGGTGCATCACTGAAAGTGACTGGGGGGGAGGGGGGCACGCCCCCCCCCCCCAATGGATTTTCGGCTAGATCAGGGCTAGGACAAAGTAGGGCCAGAGCTACGGACAACAGGAAGTAGTAAAATGTAGAGAGAGAGAGAGAGAGAATACCTCGCCCGCCATAGCCGTGATATATAGAGAGAGAGAGATAAAAAGGAGGCTGTGTGTGCTAACATATCCAGAAAAGTAGCTTCCGTACTAGCTGGTGTTATCTTTCTATGGATTACCACCTTGGTTCCAACAATGGAGATGGCAAACATCTCATACGACACTTGCTTCGGTAGACCACTCTCAACACAAGGACGGTTCAAATTAACCCATACCTCTTCATAATAAAAGGTATGATGGTCATATTTAATTACATGCTTTTTTTTCAGAATCATTTCGCTGTATACGTACACATCATACTCTTGCCGCGCTCACAAGACAATGCGTCCCATCCATCTTTTTTTTCCTCTGAATTTAAATCGCAAAAATCTCTGGGAGTGCCAAGATTCGAGCCAGCAACTTATGGTTCACAATGAGTCGCCATAAGCAACTTGCCAACATCAGTTAAAATGAATACAAGTGTCTTTCTTATTCTTTTATTCTATCCTCTTTTTTTCCTATTTACTTCTTTCCTTCTTTCCTTTTTCTTGCTCTTTTTTTCACGTGTTTTCAAGCGGTTTTGTTTCGGATTTATTTCCCTTTTCATTTTTATTTTTCGTTTTCCTTTCCTTTTTCCTTCATTTTTCATTTTCCTTTTTCTCTTTCAGTGTGCAAAAAAAATTGATTTCGTTTTTGTTTGAAATGAATGAACTTTTATTAAAATTTGCGAACATTTTTTCAAACTTGGTGAACTTTTTCCAAAATCGAGAACTTTTTATCAAATTCATAAAAAAATATTGATGAACGTCTTCTCAAAATGGATGATTTTTTTCAAAATCAATGAAACTTTTTCTCAAAATTGATGAACTTCTTTCAAAATGAATGCATTTTTTAAAGTAGATGAACTTTGTTTTAAAATTGATGAACTCTTTCCAAAATCGATGAACTTTTTCAAATCCTTAAACTTTTTTCTCCAAAATCCATGAATTTTTTCTCAATTCATGGTGTTTTTCATTTTGTGAACATTTTGCAAATCCGCAAATATTTTTTCAAATACATGAACTTCTCCAAAAAGATGATCCTTTTTAAATTCAACTGTCAAAGGTCAAAGATGTCCACGCTCAACTTGTCTCCAGGTCAACCATAAAGAAGGTTTTTTTGGTCAAACTAGAAAGAAGCGATCAGGCGTATGGTCTTGAGGAGCGACAGCTGATCGCTCGTGTAGTTGGGCCGACCTATGAAAGGTGGCATGCGAGTGCTTCCTAGGAGCTCCCGTTGTACAGGGAGTAGCTTGACATACTTTGTTTTTTCATATTTCAATTTTCTCTTTTTGAACGTTATTGTGCTTTTTGAAATTTGTTCAAAATTAAAAAATGTATTCTAAAAATTGTTTGGAATACTAAAAAATCAAGGTGGGCATTCAGTAGAAATCGAAAATTTGGTTTATACTTTTCTTTGTTTAATCCATTTAGCAAAATTAAAACCAAAACTTTTTTGGCCTACCCGAAAAACTCTGTTGAACATGATATTTTTTTTGGAAATCTCAGGAGTGGCCCAACTTTGGTAAGTACGCAGGTAGGCGTGCCCATGGTAGTCATCCACACCGGGTTTGAATGATTTCCTACACTATATGCAAGTTGCGACACGTACGCCATTTATCAACCATTTTTGACCAGAAAAACTCAAGAAAATACAAAATTTATCGAAATTCAAAACAACTTGGCATGGTGCCTTAACTTGGTCATACAAGTCACGTGAAAAAATTGGGGTCATTTCAAGAATGTCGAAAAACAACATGCTATGAGATGAAGCCTTGTATTTTATTAATATTTGTATTTCAATGTTTGTACTTTTTTTTACAATTGCGGTCATTTCAATGTTTGTACAGATTTTAGAATGCAAACATTTTAATTTATAAACAAAATTTGAAAAGCAAACTTTTTAAAAATTTAGACAAGTTTTTAAAAGACGAGCATTTTAAAAAAAAACAAAAAAAGGAAAAAGGATAATGGAAAAGAAACAAAAAAAACTATCAGCAAAAAAGAGAAAGAAATAGTGGAAAAAGTTTGGTTTGCTACAGTAAGCTGGTCAGTAAAGCGTTTTTGTAGTTAGAAATTGAAGCTTATCAGCTCGTGTACCTAGCGACGAGCGGTCGGTAGTGAGAGTTACATGGTTCGATCCCTCGCACTGCCATTTCATTTTTGATATATTTTTCCTGTTTTCGTGTGCGATAATGGGCGGGCCCAGTCGGGCAGCGTCCCGTGCGTGGTTCCATCTATATGATTGTACTTCCCGAACGGCGAACCCTATTTGCCACCCGTGGGTGTCAAACCGTCGCGGCTCTGTTGAAGAGAATCGAACGACCGGCACGATACGAATCGGCCCACTTTGAACGAGCAACCAGTTTTGGGAACCTTTTAAAAGGTTCCCTGAGCTTTTTTTCCTTTTTTTTTCTTCATGTTTTTATTTTTTGTTTTTCTTTCTGCTTATTTCTTCCTTTTCTTTTCTTTTTTTTACATTATTTTGTTTCATTTTTGTTTTCCATAAATTAGAAATTCAAAAAAGATTGAAATTCCAATTTTTCTTCACATATTTGAAAATTGTTCATGTTTTTCAAATGTATTCTTGTTTCAAAAAAAAATTCAGAATTCCAAATTCCAATAAAAGTTTGAAATTCCAATTTGTTCATTTTCCAAGAAATATTCATGTTAAAAATAGTTCACCGTACATTGGGAAAATGTTCACTATGTATAAAAAGTGTTCATCATGTGTACAAATTTTATTCAGCGTGCATTTCAACAAAAAATCAGCATATATTGTCAAGAAAGTTCAGTTTTGTATTTGAAAAAATTCACCATATACTAGGAAAATGTTCAGTGTGAATTTTAAATTCATTTTTAAAAAAAAAATTGTTCACATTTAAGAAAAGAATATTTGATTTTTTTACGATTTTGAAACATTGTTGGCATTCTCTGATTCTCAAGAAATTTTGTTCACATTGTTTTGTAAGTATTGGAAAAAAATCCAGGATCTGCAGCTCTAATTATTACTTTAAAGTTTTTGTTTGAACACTATTATTACTTTAACTTAGCGCTGCCTATAAGCCGTCATCAGTCACTAGGTTGTCTGGTTAGGAACTTATCATCGGTTGCATGCATGGCCAGGTTGCAGGTTCGATACCCGTTTTAAGCACTTTTATAATTTTCGCGAAATTCCTACATTCGCTCAGCTCTTGCGAAATGGGCCGGCCCATTTGCTTCCTTTTTTTTGAGCATCAGTACAGACACAAGCGCTCATATACACGCGCATACACTCATCCCTACGAACGCACACACGCACACCATACCCCTATGAGCACCTCTGAGAGACTGAGCCGGCATATCATCTTGAGATTTACGAAGCCATCGTAGGCGCCTCGTCGTCGACGGGAACGTCTCCTCCCACTGAAAGTGCATCGCCGGAAATCCTGAAATAATTCAGGAATAATGCGAGCACCAGGATTTGAACCCTGGTGGGTTGGGGATACCACTGTCCACCTAACCATCTCAACCACAGGTTGGTTCGCGTTTGCTCCCTACCTTTAGCGAAAACTAGACTGTTACGTGAGTGTATTAATACGTATACACCAGACTACCGATAATTTGTGAAAAGTCTATATTGCCCATACATTTTGTAGTGGCAAAACCTTGCTTGTTACAACATCCTATAATCTCAAGAATTAACCCCACGGGTTCCTTCACGAAAAAAATTACCAAATCACTGTAAATATGAAGGAGGTAACACATGATAATGCACAAATTATCAGGTGTTTGGGATAGGGAACCCCAAAACGCCTTCTAGGGTTTCAAGTCGTGAAGGCGGTGCAAAGTGATTGCTGCCATAATCTCCATCCCTCTGAAGCTCACGGGAGGACAAGGTCTCTGGTGGCAAAGGTTAGCAGCCAAGGGGTTCGAGTTCGAGCAAGCAGGAGAAGGAGAATGTGGAGAACATGCTAGAAAGGATGAATTTGACAGAAAAGGAGAAGGCCACTTTGACTGTGGATGATCTTGTTGAAGGTGATCAAGAGCGGATGTGGTTTTCTTTAGAGAAGTAGCACATCACCGTGCTACTCAAAAATAATTACAGGCCACAACCAACACAAATAGGAAAAATATGACCACACACATACTCTATTATTGGATCGACAACCAAACATGTTTTATGTATCTAGTGCTACCATCTTTCATTGGTTGCACCAAGAGAACATAAGCTCTTGGACTTCTGCATGTTACGGTAACAAACACATACGGATGTATCATATAACACGGAAAATAACCTACAAAAAAATTGTAAACTTTCACTCTGTTAAAAATACAATCGTTGTGACAATTCTAAGTAGCCCAAAGCAAAGCACAAACACCCATGCAGATCCGTGCTTTAGTTTTGGCCTCAACCCCTCTTAAAGGGCCGACGCATTTCATCTGCCCATGTCCATTTGGGTCCGCGTGGATAGAAAGCACGGCCCAACGTGTCGATGCAAACATATGGTTGTCCATTTTCGTGTCCGCTTCGACCCATATCCAACCCAAATTTGGTCTGAATTTGGGTCCGCATGGACACTCCACGGACGCCCATGACGTCCTCCCCTTGTCCTCCCATGGCCTGCCTGGCAGCGCCACACAGGTCATTCTTCTCCCCCCCCCCTCACCAAGAAACCAACGTCTTCATCCTCACCATCGCCGCCTAACTTTCGGCCTCTTCGCCACTGCAGCTGCCCCCTCCGCCGCATCCACCGACAACCCCATTGCCACCGCATCCATCGCGTCCACTCTATCGGCCTTGTGGCCGCTTCTTATCACCAACAGAGTAGTACAAGGCCCACCTACCCAGGGCCGCTAGTAGACCTTGGCATACCACCGCTACCTCCGCGATCACCATCAAAGTACATGGGGTTTGACAGCCCTGCTACCTGAATGGGCCAAGGACAGGACCCTTCACCGGTCGTGACTTGTCCACAACCGTCTCCTCGCCACCCACAAGGTGTTTGATCGATTTTGTTGCCCGGACGAGGCTCGTTCACGCCCTCTGATGTCTAGTAAGGTATGGATTATCACTTTGAAGGATCATGGCGGGCAGCTCGGATGAGTTGTTTACAATAACATCATATGTTTATCATCGACCCAAGAATCATCTGACGATGATGATATTGTGGTTGCTACTGTCATTGTCAACGACCACATAGCAAGGCAGTGACCATTGTTTAGTGGATCGGCCATGTCCTACCCTACAACGATTATTTCGATCTCACAAAATCACTATTTAACACCAAGTTTTTTTGGCGACAGTTCTTGATGGTGAGACCATTGTTCAACTATATTCAGGAGGGAGTGATGGGGTATAATGATTAATTCCAATGCATGCCCTTGGAAAGACCGGCTTCTCCTCTTATCAGAAATGTGTCGCAGCTGTTCGCATGCTTGCATACATAATTCTCAATATCTTGTTAATGAGTACGTAGGCATGAATGAGTCCACATGCCTTGAGGCATTGTACTGACTGTGCAAAACTGTGATGGTCGTGTTTGGCCCGGAGTACTTAAGAGAACCAAATGTTGCGGATACAGCCCGGTTGTTAGCGATCAATGAATCGAGAGGCTTTCCAGGAATGCTTGGAAGCATAGATTGTATGCACTGGAAGTGGAATAACTCTCAATTTTCCTGGCAGGGGCAGTATAAGGGACATGTTAAAGCTTTTGCATGGTCATACTTGAAGCTGCTGCATCACAAGATCTACGGATTTTTCACTCTTTCTTCGGCATGGCAGGTTCTCACAATGACATCAACGTGCTTCAGCGCTCTCCGGTGTTCGCTAGGCTTTTAGAATGCAATTTCCCAGATGTCAACTTTGAGATCAATGGCCACCAATACAACAAGAGATACTATCTAGCTGATGGTATCTATCCTCAATGGTCTATGATTGTGAAGACAATCTCCGAGCCCTAAGGAGGGAAGAGGGCTAGGTTTCCAAAGAATAAGAGGGTGCTAGGAAGGATGTGGAGCGTGTTTTTGGTGTGCTCAAATCTCGATGGGCTATTGTTCGACACCCTGCTAGAACATGGAGCACTCAGACAATGTGGGAGGTGATGACTGATTGTGTGATCATGCACAACATGATCGTAGAGGACGAGCGTTATGAGAGCCTCTATGACCAAGGATGGGATTTTCAGGGTAAAAATATTGAGCCTGAGACTGGAACAGCAACATATGCACAGTTCATTCAATTTCATCAAGAAATGTGCAATTAGACAACTCACATTCAACTTCAAAATAATTTGGTTGAGCATATGTAGACTCCATAGGGAACCAATAGTTGTATGTACTCTTTTTCTTCCAATGTCTTTGGTATAATTTTAAATTCATTTGGTTGTAAACTATGTGATATTTCTTTATTAGTTGTATAAACTATGTCACTTTTATTTGTTTAATAATTTATAATTTTCCATTCACATGTTATATTTGGTCGTGGAAAATTCGACTAAAAACGGACGGGTGGACCAAATGGGTCGACCAATTGGGCGCACTGCCCAGAAATGCCCGGACAAGGGGCGGATGCCACCCCTACTGGTGGCCCAAGCGGACAAAAGGTGGACGAAATCCATGTCAATTTGAGTCCGCACGTTGAAGTTGGCCTAAAACTTTTTCTGGAGTTGTTGTAGAATTCAAGTGGGGAATGGGAAGAATAGAGAACACACTACTCCTGATCAGAGGCGGAACCAGGATTTGTCAAAGCCTAGGGCTAAAATTAATTGACTAAATATAATGTCAAATACCACGCACATCAATGTGCGTTATATGTATGCCACAAAATCGCATTCAAAACAAAATATAAATTCATTATTATCACGAGAGGAAATTTGATTAAACAAATAGTTTAACAAAGTGCATCATTGCAAAAATGGATTGGTACCAAATTTGTGAAGACTTGCTTAATTCAAGGTCATCGTTTCTTCACCAACAATAGTAGAAGGACCTGGATCTACAAACATAAAATCAAGTATTTAAAATCAAGAAAGTGGACATAGAATAAATCAAATGTTCATATGAAATTTTGCAAAAAAAACAAACATATTATACCATTAACACGAAGTCCACGAGGTAGTAGCCCCTTGCGTTTCCTCATTTTTTGATAGCACTGTATAATATTAATATCATCAATGCTTCAATTGTACGGGTCCTCTTCATCTTGGAGTTCTAATCTCCTTATGATAATGAAATATAACTGACTAAGCAATATAATTTAGGGACATTTACATGTGTGCCCCTAACTCAAACCCACTACTCAGATTTGTCCTAATTTTGAAGCATGCTCAAATTTACCCCTCCGCTGTTAAGTCACTACTCAGAAATGCCCTTCCGTACAACACTGTAGCACTTTCCGTCCAATACTATAGCACTTTCCGTCTGCTACAGTACACATGGGCCTCTGATGGTCAAAGGCCTTTGACTGGACGGAAGGGCATTTCTGAGTAGTGACTTAACGGTAGAGGGGCAAATTTGAGCATGCTTTGAAATTAGGGGCAAATCTGAGTAGGTGGTTCAAGTTAGGGGCAGAAATGCAAATGGCCCTATAATTTAACACTACCAATTCACTGAGTTTGCCTGATACAAAGAAACTAGGGAAAAGAATTACTCCCTTCGTTCATAAATATTTGTCTTTCTAGAGATTTCAACAAATGACTACATACGGAGCAAAATGAGTGAATTTACACTCTAAAATATGTCTATATACATCCGTATGTGATAGTCCATTTGAATCTTTAAAAAAACAAATATTTAAGAACAGAAGGCGTAGATGATACAGAGTTACAGATTACTTATTACCTGTGCATGCACTGTAGTTTAGCAATAGTTTGAGAAGATCAGTAGAATGAGACTAGGAGAGGTAGGTGGTCAGGACGCGGGATCCGGCAGCCGGTGCGGCGGGGAATTGTGGCTCGAACACTGACGACGACGGCAGCATAGCCGCGCAGCGCATAGGCGCTCCGTCTGAGAGAGGCGAGTGTTTCTCCGTTGTAGATCGGAAGAGGGACTTTTTTTCTTGGCTAACGAGCGACAGATCTAAACTTCAATGTGTTATGATCGATAGATTTTCTGGGTGCACCATGGAAAATCCTATTTGACGCTAACTGCGTCAAAATGACGAGTGTTCGCACAGGCGATCTCCCCCAGCGCAAGAATCGGGCCGGCCCACTTCCCCACTGAGAGGCAGCCGGTTTTGGGAACCTCCCAGAAGGTTCTCTGAACCGGTTTTTTATTTTTATACCAGTTTTATGGTTTTCTTCTGTTTATGTTTTTTTTCTGATTCATCTCCTTTTTTTCCATTTTCTGTTTCTTTCTCTTCTTTTCTTTCCTTTCCTTTCTTATGTTTTCTTTTTTCTTTTTTATATTTCTTTTGAAAATTGTTTGAAAAGTTTCAAATTTTTTGGTGCTTCTAAAAAATGTTCAAAACATTGAAAAATGTTCGTATTTAAAAAATTTGTACATAATTTGAAAATGGTCACATTTTTAAAATATTGTTCTTGTCTTAAATAAAAAATTTGGAATGTTTTTGTTCATTTTTCACAATTTTAAAAAATGTTCCTGTTTTAAAAAATTCCCCAGAAAACCCAATTTTTTTTCATATTTTCATTTTTGCAGGATTTTAAAAAATGTTACTTTAAAAAAATGTTCACAAGTTTAAAATTTTGTTCAAATTTTGTTCTGGAATTTCGACATATGTTCAGGTTTCCAAACTTTGTTTTGGAATTTGGAAAAATGTTCCTGTTTCAAAAGAATTGTTCATGATTTTCAAAAATTGTTCTTCTTTTCAAAAGTTGTTCACTATTTCAACAAATTATTTGTGTTTTAAAAATAATTATTGTTTTTCTATATTAGTTCACAATTTCGATAAATGTTCACAATATTTAAAAATTTGTTCTCATTTTCAAAATATGTTTGCAATTTAAAAAAAATCCAGGTTTCAAAAAAAGTTCTTGTTTCCGAAATTTGTTCACAATTTCAGAAAAATGTTCATGTTTCAAAAAATGTGCAGGAATTTCGAAAAATGTTCTCGTTTTCAGGTAGAAACACAATTTCAAAACAATGTTGATGTTTCAAATATCTTCATGGTTTCAACATTTTGATCGCAATTTCAAAAAATATCCCTGTGTTTTTTGTTCGCATTTCCAAAACACATATGAATACAAATATTGTTCGCATTTTTAAAAAATAATTGTGTTTAAATTTTTTGGTTTTGAATTAATTTTATTATTTTTGTTAAAATATATAATTTGTGGTCTTAGAAAATATTTAGGAATTTCCAAAAAAGGAAATAAAACATCACTTTTTCGAAAACTGTTTGTAATATATAAAATAATTGCGTGATTTCCAAACTATTTGCAACTTTGAAGGAATGTTTTTCAAATCTCTGGCGTAGTGGCTAATGGCTCACAGTTATATCTGTGCTGTGTGCGAGGTCGGGGGATCGAACTCTCTCTTTCTCGATTGTTTTGCAGGTTTTTTTGCTAGGAAAACAACGAACGGGCGCGTTGGTGGCCCGGCCCAGTCGCACGTCCACCCTGTGCGTCGAGTTTTTGCATGACGCAAAATGCGTCGTATAGGGACTCCCAACGGAAAGGGTAGCGACCTAGCGATCGCCGAGGAATATCCTATGTGACGCACGTTGCGGCAAACTGTCGAGGAAACGCACAGGTTCAGGCGCGAGCGACGCAATCTGGGCACGGCCCGTTAGCGGTTAAGTAGGGGTGGGTAGTTTCTCCCGGTTTTGGGAACCTTCTAGAATTGGTTTTTTCCGGTTGTTTTTCAGGCTGGTTTTCTTATAGGTTTCTTTATCTTTTTCGTTTATTTTCTCTTCTGTTTCTTTTTTTATTTTCGTTTTGGTTTTATCTTTCCTGTTTCTTTCTTCTGTTTTCATTTCTTTCCTTTTTCTGTTTCTTTCTTCAAAAATTCGTAAATTTTAAAAATGTTTAGAATTCAAAATTGTTTGCAAATTTGAAAATCTGTTCAGGGTTTTCAAAAAAATGTTCGTATTTTCAAAAAAATGTTCAAAAATTTGAAAGTATGTTCTTATTTTTAGAAAATGTTCGCTATTAAAATATAGTTTGGGATTTTCAAAAAATATTCCAGTTATTCTAAATTACAAAAACTGTTCACAAATTCCAAAAATTGATCGTGTTTTCATTTTTTTAAGAAGTTTCAATCCAGTTTTGAAAATTGTTCCTGTTTTCACTAAATGTTTGGGCTTTCAACATTGTCCATGTTTTTTTAAAAAAATCAAGAGTTTCAGAAAATGTTCCCATTTTCATAATTTGTTCCGGAGTTTAAAAAATATTCGTGTTTCCTAATTTTGTCCGCGATTATTACTTTCTTCGGGAGTTTAAAAAGTTCCCGTTTTCAAAAAATGTTTGTGTTTTCAAAACTGTTTGTGTTTTTTTTAAACTCAAGAGTTACATAAAATGTTCCCATTTCCAAATATGTTCCGGAGTTTACAAAAATGTTCGTGTTTTCAATAATTTTTTGCATTTCTATATTTTGTTCGGGAGTTTAAAATGTTCCCGTTTTCAAAAAATGGTTGTGCTTTCAAAATTTGTTCGTGTTTTTTAAAAAAAAATTAGGAGTCTGGAAAATGTTTCCATTTTCTAAATTTGTTCCGGTATATAAAAAAATGTTCGTGTATTTAAAAATTGTTTGCATTTTAATATTTTTTTTGGCAATTTAAAATGTTCCTGTTTTCAAAAAATGTTAAGTTTTTCCAGTTTTTCTCGGTATTTCAAGAATATCCTATTTCAATTCTTTCCTAGATCCTAAATATGTTCGTACTTTTGAATTTGTTCAAAGTTTTAAAAAATGTCCCTGTTTGGCAAACTTCATTCAAAGTTTTGAAAATATGTTCCCGTTTCTCAAAATTGATCAATGATTAAAAAAATGTTGATGTTTCAAGAATAATGAAGATTTTCCAAAAAAAATTATGTTTTAGAAAACTGTCTGAGTACCTTTTTCTGAAATACTATTTACTATGTTTTAAAAAGTCGCGTTTCAAAATAATATGCACGATTTGCAGAGAAAAGGTTGCGTTTGAACTTTATTTGAAAATCGGATCTGTTGTTCGCTTTCCTTCTTAAAGATTTGCGCTGCAGTTTTAGTTAGTAACTGATGTTAGGTCAGGTGGCAATGGCCTATCAAGCGTAGCAGGAGGTCTACGGTTCGAACCCACTCCATCGCGTATAATTTTTTGCGAATTATTAGCCCGCTACAGTATCCACACGCCCCGCTACACGCTACAGTATGTCACACCCTGATGGGCCGGCCCAGTCTACCAGTCCCCTGTGCGAAGCCCCGACTGTGTGCCGCAATAAGCGGCACATAGGCGCTCCCGTGCACCATTGGTTTTCTGTTCTGATCGATCCACTTGAGTTGGGCTAATGGGCTGAAGACTTGTACATATACGTGAAGCCTGGGGCTAGATGAGAGCAACTAGTTAACGAGCTGTTCAGGAGCGCTCTGCGGGCGACAAGTGTCAAGCGCGGAGGGCTCCCGCGAGGGAAAACCAATTGGCGCGGTTGGTTCCCGGTTTTCCCTTTCCAGTTTGTGGTTTCGTGCGTTTTGCAATTTAACCCTCCAACTGCTAGCATTTTCCGTTTTCACCTTTTCGCGCGATATCGTAAAGAAAATAACGGCCAATCGCGTTGGTTCCCTGTTTCCTTTTTGTCTCCCTTTTTGTTCCCATTATATTACTGGGAAATGAAGATTTATGGGGTAGTTACGGGTGGGGGCTACCAACACTATCAAATGTGACCTATTAAGTAAGGAAAAGAGAGCAACACTATTAAACGCATGGTTTGACGCACGGTTGGGATGGCTGCGGAGGCATCGTTCAGTCCTGTGAATGCAAATGTCTGTATTCTCTATACGCATAGATGTATACTAGCAGAGGCATGGTTTCTACAACTTTACTAAATTGGAGCACGGCGCCTCCAGCGCAGGGAACCTCTTGCTCGCCTTCCGCTCGTTATTTTTTCATAAACATCTTTAAGGGAGGGAACGTGTTGAAGTGTGTGTTGGTCGTGCAACATGTTGGTTCATGTGGCGCGTTGTCCGTCGTGGCGTCACACGGCACCTCTGGCGCGGGGAGCCTCCTGCTCTCCTTCGGCTCGTTAAATTTTCATAAACATCTTGAAGGGGGCATGTGTTGAACTGTGTGTTGGTCGTCCAACGTGTTGGTTCGTGCGGCGTACTGTCAGTCGTGGCGTCACACGGCGCCTCCGGCGTGGGGAACCTCCTGCTCGCCTTCGGCTCGTTAAATTTTTATAAACATCTTGACGGGGGCGCATGGGTCGAAGTATGTGTTTGGTCATGCAGCGTGTTGGTTTGTGCG
>NC_041387.1:565169469-565216669 GCF_002162155.2 Triticum dicoccoides | reverse complement strand
GGGGGGCATGTGTCGAAGTGTGTGTTTGGTCGTGCAGCGTGTTGGTTCTTGTGGCGCGTTGTCCGTCGTGGCGTCACACGGCGCCTTCGACGCAGGGAACCTCCTGCTCGTCTTCGGCTCATTAATTTTTATAAACATCTTGAAGGGGGGCATGTGTCGAAGTGTGTGTTTGGTCGTGCAGCGTGTTGGTTTGTGCGGCCCGTTTTTTCTCGCATTTGGTTGGTTGCTGAAGTTAATCTTATTCTATAAGAAGTTCACAACTCAGGAGAAAATTTTACATAGGTCGTGCAAAAGCCAAGGTGCTTCGCCTGGAAAGGCATGGATTTGAAGCATGTCGAGTCACGTGTGTGTAGCAGCTAGACACGGCTGAGGCACTAGTGGTATGTGCATGCATACACATGTGTGTATTCTCCGGAGGCATGGGGCCTTGTCTCCTATGGAGGCACGGATTTGAAGCATGTCCAGTCACGTGTGCGCAGCAGCTAGACACGGTTGAGGCACTAGAGGTATGTGCGTGCATGCACATGTGTGTATTGTCCGGGGGCATGGGGCCTTGTCTCCTGCGGAGGCATGGATTTGAAGCATGTCCAGTCACGTGCGCGTAGCAGCTAGCCACGGTTGAGGCACTAGAGGTATGTGCATGCATGCACATGTGTGTATTCTCTGGAGGCATGGGGCCTTGTGGCCTGCGGAGGCACGGGTGTGCAACATCTCCAGTCACGTGTGCATAGCAGCTAGCCACAGTTGAGGCACTCGAGGTATGTGCATGCATGCACAGGTGTGGATTGTCCGGGGGCATGGTCATGTAGCCTCTGGAGGCACGGGGCCATGTCGCATTGATAACCCACAAGTGTGAGGGATCAATTGTAGCCTCTTTTGATAAGTAAGACTGTCGAACCCAACGAGGAGCTAAAGGTAGAACAAATATTCCCTCAAGTTCTATCGACCATCGATACAACTCTACGCACGCTTGGCGTTCGCTTTACCTAGAACAAGTATGAGACTAGAAGTGCTTTATAGGTGTTGTTGGATAGGTTTGCAAGATAATAAAGAGCACATAAATAAAAAGTAGGGGTTGTTTAGATGAAGACACAACTAAGTTATTTTTAGTAGAGAGCTTTTTGTCACGAGAAAGTTATTTGTCCCTAGGCAATCGATAACTAGACCGTTAATCACTGTTGCAATTTTATTTGAGGAAGAGGCATAAGCTAACATACTTTCTCTACTTAGATCATATGCACTTATGATTAGAACTCTAGCAAGCATCCGCAACTACTAAAGATCATTAAGGTAAAACCCAACCATAGCATTAAAGCATCAAGTCCCCTTTATCCCATATGCCACAACCCCCTTACTCGGGTTTATGCTTCTGTCACTCAAGCAACCCACTATAAGCGAATCATGAACATATTGCACCACTCTACAGTGCGAATCCCTCATGCTTGCGCGACATGGAGGGAACAATAGGACAGAACCGAAAATAAAACATGCAACTCAAACCAATCACGATCATCAATTAACCCATAGGACAAAACGGGTCTACTCAAACATCATAAGATAGCCATACATCATTGGGAAATAATATATAGCATTGAGCGCCATGTTTAAGTAGAGATTACAGCGGGTAAAAGAGAGGTTACAGCGCTGCATAGAGGGGGGAAGAGTTGGTGATGATGATTGTGAAGTTGTTGGTGTAGATCGCGATGATGATGATGGCCCCGGCGGCATTCCGGCGCCACCGGAAGCAAGGGGAGAGAGCCCCCCTCTTCTTCTTCTTATTCTTCCTTACCTTCTCCCTAGATGGGAGAAGGGTTTCCCCTCTGGACCTTGGCTCCCATGGCGTGGGAGGGGCGAGAGCCCCTCCGAGATTGGATCTGTCTCTCTGTCTCTCTCTCTGTTTCTGCGTTCCCGGATTCTGTCCTTTCACCGTTTCTTATATATCCGGAGATCTGTAACTCCGATTGGATTGAAGCTTTCGCCCAGATTTTTCTCCGAAAATTAGCTTTCTTGCAGCAAAAGAAGAGCGTCCACCGCCTTACGGGGTGCCCACGAGGGTCTAGGGCGCACCTTCCGCCCTGGAGCGCGCCCCCCTGCCTCGTGGCCCCCTCGGGCACCGTCTCGCATTGATTGATTTTTCTTCCCGAAAATCACAAATATTCCAAAAATATTCTTCGTCCGTTTTTATCCCGTTTGGCCTCCGTTTGATATGGGGTTTCTGTGAAACATAAAACATGCAACAAATAGAAACTGGCACTAGGCACTAGATCAATATGTTAGTGCCAAAAATAATATAAAAAGTTGCCAAAAGTATATGAAAGTTGTAAAATATTGGCATGGAACAATCAAAAAATATAGATACGACAGAGACGTATCAGCATCCCAAGCTTAATTCCTACTCGTCCTCGAGTAGGTAAATGATAAAAAGATAATTTTTGATGTGGAATGCTACCTAGCATAATCTTGACCTTATAATCTAATCATGGCATGAATATTAAGACACGAGTGATTCAAAGCAATAGTCTATCATTTGACATAAGAACAATAATACTTCGAGCGTACTAATAAAGCAATCATGTCTTTTCAAAACAACATGGCCAAAGAAAGTTATCCCTACAAAATCATATAGTCTGGCTATGCTCCATCTTCATCACACAAAATATTCATATCATGCACAACCCCGATGACAAGCCAAACAATTGTTTCATACTTTTGACATTCTCAAACTTTTTCAACTTTCACGCAATACATGAGCGTGAGCCATGGAGATAGCACTATAGGTGGAATAGAGTATGATGGTGGAGGTTGTGTGGAGAAGACAGAAAGGGATAAAGTCTCACATAAACACGGCTAATCAACGGGCTATGGAGATGCCCATCAATTGATGTCAATGCGAGGAGTAGGGATTGCCATGCAACAGATGAACTAAGAGCTATAAGTGTATGAAAGCTCAAACTGAAACTAAGTGGGTGTGCATCCAAATTGCTTGCTGATGACCCGCAAGTATACGGGATAGTTGTAGCCTCTTTCGATAAGTAAGAGTGTCAAATCCAATGAGGAGCTAAAGGTAGAACAAATACTCTCTCAAGTCCTATCGGCCACTAATACGACTCTACGCACGCTTGGTGTTCGCTTTACCTAGAACAAGTATGAAACTAGAAGTAATTTGTAGGTGTTGTTGGATAGGTTTGCAAGATAATAAAGAACACGTAAATAAAAAGTAGGGGCTGTTTAGATAAATATGCAATAAAGTAAGTATTAGTAGAGAGCTTTTTGTTACAATAAAGTTATTTGTCCAAGGCAATCGATAACTAGACCGATAATCATTGTTGCAATTCTATTTGAGGGAGAGGCATAAGCTAACATACTTTCTCTACTTGGATCATATGCACTTATGATTGGAACTCTAGCAAGCGTCCGCAACTACTAAAGATTCATTAAGGTAAAACCCAACCATAGCATTAAAGTATCAAGTCCCCTTTTATTCCATACGCAAACAACCTACTTACTCGGGTCTGTGTTTCAGTCACTCACGCAACCCATCATAAGCAAATCATAAACATATTGCAAACCCTACAACGGGAATCCCTCACACTTGCGCGACGCGGAGGGCACAATAGGACAACACCAATAATAATACATGCAACTCAAACCAATCACGATCATCAATTAACCCATAGGACAAAGCGGATCTACTCAAACATCATAAGATAGCCATACATCATTGGGGAATAATATATAGCATTGAGCACCATGTTTAAGTAGAGATTACAGCGGGTAATAGAGAGGTTACACCGCTGCATAGAGGGAGGAAGAGTTGGTGATGAAGGCGGTGAAGTTGTTGGTGAAGATCGCGGTGATGATGATGGCCCCCGGCGGCGTTCCGGCGCCACCGGAAGCAAGGGGGAGAGAGCCCTCCTTCTTCTTCTTCTTCCTTGACCTCCTCCCTAGATGGGAGAAGGGTTTCCCCTCTGGTCCTTGGCTCCCATGGCGTGGGAGGGGCGAGAGCCCCTCCGAGATTGGATCTATCTCTCTGTTTCTGCGTTCTCGGATTCTACCCCTTCACTGTTTCTTAAATATCCAGAGATCCGTAACTCCGATTGGGGTGAATCTTTCGCCCAGATCTTTCTCATAAAATTAGCTTTCTTGCGCCAAAAGAAGAGCGTCAACCGCCTTACGGGTGGCCCACAAGAGCCCAGGCCGCGCCCAGGGGGGAGGGCGCACCCCCCTGTCTCGTGGCCGCCCCGGACACCGTTTCGCGTTGATTTTACTTTCCAAAAATCATAAATATTCCAAAAAAAATCTCTGTCCGTTTTTATCCCGTTTGGACTCCGTTTGATATTGGGTTTCTGCGAAACAAAAAACATGCAACAGACAGGAACTGGCACTGGGCACTGGATCAATATGTTAGTCCCAAAAAATAGTATAAAAAGTTGCCAAAAGTATATAAAAGTTGAATAATATTGGCATGGAACAATCAAAAATTATAGATAAGACGGAGACGTATCAGCATCCCCAAGCTTAATTCCTGCTCGTCCTCGAGTAGGTAAATGATAAAAAAGATAATTTTTGATGTGGAATGCTACCTAGCATAATCTTGATCATATATCTAATCATGGAATGAATATTAAGACACGAGTGATTCAAAGCAATAGTCTATCATTTGACATAAAAACAATAATACTTCGAGCATACCAATAAAGCAATCATGTCTTTTCAAAACAACAAGGCCAAAGAAAGTTATCCCTACAAAATCATATAGTCTGGCTGTTGCTCTATCTTCATCACACAAAGTATTTAATCATGTACAACCCCGATGACAAGCCAAGCAATTGTTTCATACTTTAATAATCTCAAACTTTTTCAATTTTCACGCAATACATGAGCATGAGCCATGGATATAGCACTATAGGTGGAATAAAATATGATGGTGGAGGTTATTTGGAGAAGACAAAAAAGGGAGAAATTCTCACATCAACTAGGCGTATCAACGGGCTATGGAGATGCCCATCAATAGATATCAATGTGAGTGAGTAGGGATTGCTATGCAACGGATGCACTAGAGCTATAAGTGTATGAAAGCTCAAACTGAAACTAAGTGGGTGTGCATCCAACTTGCTTGCTCATGAAGACCTTGGGCATTTGAGGAAGCCCATCATCGGAATATACAATCCAAGTTCTATAATGAAAATTCCCACTAGTATATGAAAGTGAAAGCATAGGAGACTCTCTCTATGAAGAACATGGTGCTACACTGAAGCACAAGTGTGGTAAAAGGATAGTAACATTGCCTCTTCTTTCTTTTTCTCTATTTTTTATTTTATTTTATTTTATTTTCCTTTTTGGTGGGCTTCTTTGGCCTCTTTTTTTTATTTGGGCTTCTTTGGCCTCTTTTATTTTTCGTAAAATCCGGAGTCTCATCCCGACTTGTCGGGGAATCATAGTCTCCATCATCCTTTCCTCACTGGGGCAATGCTCTAATAATGATGATCATCACACTTTTATTTACTTACAACTCAATATCTAGAACAAAGATATGACCCTATATGAATGCTTCCGGCGGTGTATCGAGATGTGCAATGATCTAGCATAGCAATGACATCAAAAAACGGACAAGCCATGAAAACATCATGCTAGCTATGTTACGATCATGCAAAGCAATATGACAATGAATGCTCAAGTCATGTATATGATGATGATGAAAGTTGCATGGCAATATATCTCAGAATGGCTATGGAAATGCCATGATAGGTAGGTATGGTGGCTGTTTTGAGGAAGATATAAGGAGGCTTATGTGTGAAAGAGCGTATCATATCACGGGATTTGGATGCACCGGTGAAGTTTGCACCAACTCTCGAGGTGAGAAAGGGCAATACACGGTACCAAAGACGCTAGCAATGATGGAAGGGTGAGAGTGCGTATAATCCATGGACTCAACATTAGTCATAAAGAACTCATATACTTATTGCAAAAATCTACAAGCCATTGAAAACAAAGTACTACGCGCATGCTCCTAGGGGGATATATTGGTAGGAAAAAAGACCATTGCTCGTCCCCGAGCGCCACTCATAAGGAAGACAATCAATAAATTAAATTGTGCTCCAACTTCATCACAAAGTGGTTCACCATACGTGCATGCTACCGGAATCACAAACCTCAACACAAGTGTCTCTACAATCCACAGTCACCCACTAGCATAACTCTAATATCACCACCTTTATATCGCAAAACTATTGCAAGGAATCAAACATATCATATTCAGCGATCTACAAGTTTATGTAGGATTTTATGACTAACCATGTGAATGACCAATTCCTTTCATCTCTCTAAATAGATATAAGTGAAGCAAGAGAGTTTAATTCTTTCTAGAAAAGATATTCCCACGCTCTAACAAATATAAGTGAAGCAAAAGAGCATTCTACGAAAGGCGGTTTTCTATGTGAAGAGAAACAGACAATCCAACTTCAAATGATATAAGTGAAGCACATGAAGCATTCTATAAAGCCACACTCAAAAGATTTAAGTGAAGTGCAATGAGAATTCTATAAATCAACCAAGGACTATCTCATACCAGCATGGTGCATAAAAGAAAAAAGAAAAATGAAAACTAAATGCAAAAGACGCTCCAAGACTCGCACATAATGCATGAACGAAACGAATTCGAAAACATACCGATACTTGTTGAAGAAAGAGGGGATGCCTTCCGGGGCATCCCCAAGCTTAGACGCTTGAGTCTCCTTGAATATTTACTTGGGGTGCCTCGGGCATCCCCAAGATTGAGCTCTTGCCTCTCTTCCTTTTCCTCATATCGATACATCCTCGATTAGACACTTCATCCACACAAAACTTCAACAGAAAACTCGGTAAGATCCGTTAGTATAATAAAGCAAATCACCACTCTAAGTACTGTATAAAACCAATTCATATCTTGTTTTTTCATTGTGTATACTGTAATATAGCTTTTCCATGGCTTAATCCACTAATATAAATTGATAGATTCATCAAAACAAGCAAACTATGCATCAAAAACAGAATCTATCAAAAATAGAACAGTCTGTAGCAATCTGAACATCCACCATACTTATGGTACCCCAAAAATTCTACAAAAATTAGGAAAATAAATACGTTGTATAGCAAGACAGTGCAAAAGGAATCAGAACCAATTGAAGTTCCAGTTAAAAATGTAAAATCGCGCACTACAGCCAGAGTTTCTGTCCAGCACCGTACAAACCAACAAGCATTGTAAACATCCTAAAGGCAAACCTTGGCACATTATTTTTATAATACAATGGAATTGTACAAGGGGATAATTATTTTTTTTGATGAAAAGTTTCTGTAATCAAGATTCACAAAGTTTCCGTGAGCATGAACAAAGTTCAAGGCTAGCTCCCTCTTCAACAATGCTTGTCTTTCTCACTTTGACTTTCCTTTTTGAAAAGTTTTGGGTTCCCCTCTTTATTTTTTTTGTTTTTAAACTATATGAAAGCACTCAACAGAAATAAATGACTCTTTAAAACTTCCGGGTTGTCTCCCTGGCAGTGCTTTCTTTAAAGCCATTAAGCTAGGCATTTAGTGCTCAAGTAATGAATCCGCCCGGATCCTAAGGTATATCAAAGCCAATTTTAATTAACAATGATTTGTAATTTAGTAGCGAGCACAAAGTAACATATATCATGCAACAACAAAGTCTAACTCTCTTCCTATGCATCGGCATGTCATAAAAGAACAATTCATGCACACCAAGTAAAGGCCAATGCATAGTATAAGCAGTTTCTTGCAATTTCATCGTGTGGGAAACATAGAGAGGTGGAGATATAGTTCCTCTCTCATAATAATTGCAAGTAGGAGCAGAAAGCACATGCATATCACATTCATAAAAATTATCATGTGCAACGGTAAAAGGCAACCCATCAATATAATCCTTAATAAGCACAAACTTCTCCGGTATAGTGTAGTAGGGAGAATTCAAAAAGATAATAGGACTATCATGCATGGGTGAAATAGCAACAATTTCATGTTTAACATAAGGAACTATAGCAAGTTCATCTCCATAAGCATAATTCATATTGGCATCTTGGCCACAAGCATAGCAAGCATCATTAAAAGGGATATTTCAGACAAATTCAAGGGATCATAGCAATCATCAAAGCAATCATCCTTCGGTAAGCACGAAGGGGAATTAAACAATGTATGAGTTAGAGAGTTACTCTCATTAGAAGGTGGGCACGGGTAGCTAATCCGCTCTTCCTCCTTTTGTTCTTCGCTCTCCTCATCGTCTTTTTCATCCAATGAGCTCACAGCTTCATCAATTTCTTCTTCCATAGCTTCATGCAAAATATTAGTCTCTTCTTGGACAGCGGAGAATTTCTCAATATATGGTTTAACATTGGCATTAGAAGCATAATTATCATAACAATATTCAAGTATGGCAAAACTTTCAGATTTGTAAAGAGTAGCATCATACTTTTCAATCAAAGAAGCAATTTCAAAAGCACCCTTAAAAGCAACAAATTCTTCAATTTGTTGAACATCATAGTAATTATAAACACCCTTAGCATACGAAGATACAATTCCATTATCAATAAACTCACATTGGTAGGGAAGGTGTTTCTTAGGGTTTTCAGAACAACAAGTAACATCATAAATTTCACATAAATTCCAAGCATAGCATTGCAAACGTTGAATTTGATCCCATAATAATTTCCCTTTTTCAGATATACGGTGTAGCACATAACAAGCATGCTCATCTAAATATTTTCCCTCAACTAAGATAGTTGGGGTTTCAGCACGAGCACATAGGGATCGAAGATGATCCAAGTAAAAAGCTTCAGTAGTGTGATAGATTTTGAGTGGTTCTTCAACCACTAGTTCAGTAGGTACAACTAATTTTTTTGGTATTTTGCGTTTCCTACCCATAACTAAAGATAGAAAACAACTAAGAACAGCAAATAAAAATTACTTAGTGATAAAGCAAACAAGCACACACGAGAATAGTCACCCCACGCTATGACTCCCCGGCAATGGCGCCAGAAAAAGGTCTTGATGACCCGCAAGTATACAGGATAGTTGTAGCCTCTTTCGATAAGTAAGAGTGTCGAACCCAACGAGGAGCTAAAGTTAGAACAATACTCTCTCAAGTCCTATCGGCCACTGATACGACTCTACGCACGCTTGGTGTTCACTTTACCTAGAACAAGTATGAAACTAGAAGTACTTTGTAGGTGTTGTTGGATAGGTTTGCAAGATAATAAAGAACACGTAAATAAAAAGTAGGGGCTGTTTAGATAAATATGCAATAAAGTAACTATTAGTAGAGAACTTTTTGTTACGAGAAAGTTATTTGTCCAAGGCAATTGATAACTAGACCGGTAATCATTGTTGCAATTCTATTTGAGGGAGAGGCATAAGCTAACATACTTTCTCTACTTAGATCATATGCACTTATGATTGGAACTCTAGCAAGCGTCCGCAACTACTAAAGATTCATTAGGGTAAAACCAAACCATAGCATTAAATTATCAAGTCACCTTTTATCCCATACGCAAACAACCTACTTACTCGGGTTTGTGTTTCAGTCACTCACGCAACCCACCATAAGCAAATCATAAACATATTGCAAACCCTACAGCGGGAATCCCTCACGCTTGCGCGACACGGAGGGCACAATAGGACAACACCAATAATAAAACATGCAACTCAAACCAATCATGATCATCAATTAACCCATAGGACAAAGCGGATCTACTCAAACATCATAAGATAGCCATACATCATTGGGGAATAATATATAGCATTGAGAACCATGTTTAAGTAGAGATTACAGCGGGTAAGAGAGAGGTTACACCGCTGCATAGAGGGAGGAAGAGTTGGTGATGATGGCGGTGAAGTTGTTGGTGAAGATCGCGGTGATGATGATGGCCCCCGACGGCGTTTCGGCGCCACCAGAAGCAAGGGGGAGAGAGCCCCCCTTCTTCTTCTTCTTCCTTGACCTCCTCCCTAGATGGGAGAAGGGTTTCCCCTCTGGTCCTTGGCTCCCATGGCGTGGGAGGGGCGAGAGCCCCTCCGAGATTGGATCTATCTCTCTGTTTATGCGTTCTCAGATTCTACCCCTTCACTGTTTCTTAAATATCCGGAGATCCGTAACTCCGATTGGGGTGAATCTTTCTCCCAAATCTTTCTCATAAAATTAGCTTTCTTGCGCCAAAAGAAGAGCGTCAACCGCCTTATGGGTGGCCCATGAGAGCCCAGGCCACGCCCAGGGGGAGGGTGCGCCCCTGTCTCGTGGCCGCCCCGGACACCGTTTCGCGTTGATTTTAATTCCCAAAAATCATAAATATTCCAAAAAAATATCCGTCCGTTTTTATCCCGTTTGGACTCCGTATGATATTGGGTTTCTATGAAACAAACAACATGCAACAGACAGGAACTGGCACTAGGCACTGGATCAATATGTTAGTCCCAAAAAATAGTATAAAAAGTTGCCAAAAGTATATAAAAGTTGAATAATATTGGCATGGAACAATCAAAAATTATAGATATGATGGAGACGTATCACTTGCTCATGAAGACCTAGGGCATTTGAGGAAGCCCATCGTTGGAATATACAAGCCAAGTTCTATAATGATAATTCCCACTAGTATATGAAAGTGATAACTCAAGAGACTCTCTATATGAAGAACATGGTGCTACTTTGAAGCACAAGTGTGGTAAAAGGATAGTAACATTGCCCCTTTTTTTCTTTTTTTCTTTTTCTTTTTTCTTTTTTTGCTGGCTTCTTTGGCCCCTTTTTTTATTTAGGCTTCTTTGGCCTCTCTTTTTTATGAGGCAATGCTCTATAATGATGATCATCACACTTTTATTTACTTACAACTCAAGATTACAACTCGATACTAGAACAAATATATGACTCTATATGAATGCCTCCGGCGGTGAACCGGGATGTGCAATGATCTAGCATAGCAAAGATATCAAAAAAACGGACAAGCCATGAAAACTTCATGATGGCTATATTACGATCATGCAAGGCAATATGACAATGAATGCTCAAGTCATGTATATGATGATGATGGAAGGAAGTTGCATGGCAATATATCTCGGAATGGCTATGGAAATGTCATAACAGGTAGGTATGGTGGCTGTTTTGAGGAAGATATAAGGAGGCTTATGTGTGATAGAGCGTATCATATCATGGGGTTTGGATGCACAGGTGAAGTTTGCACCAACTCTCGAGGTGAGAAAGGGCAATGCACGGTACCGAAGAGGCTAGCAATGATGGAAGGGTGAGAGTGCGTATAATCCATGGACTCAACATTAGTCATAAAGAACTCACATACTTATTGCAAAAAATCTATTAGTCATCGAAACAAAGTACTACGCGCATGCTCCTAGGGGATAGATTGGTAGGAAAAGACCATCGCTCATCCCCGACCGCCACTCATAAGGAAGACAATCAATAAATACCTCATGCTCCAACTTCGTTACATAACGGTTCACCATACGTGCATGCTACGGGAAACACAAACTTAAACACAAGTATTTCTACAATCCACAACTACCCACTAGCATGACTCTAATATCACCATCTTTATATCGCAAAACTACTGCAAGGAATCAAACATATCATATTCAGCGCTCTACAAGTTTATGTAGGATTTTATGACTAACCATGTGAATGACCAATTCCTGTCATCTCTCTAAATAGATATAAGTGAAGCAAGAGAGTTCAATTATTTCTACAAAAGATAGGCCCATGCTCTAACAAATATAAGTGAAGCAAAAGAGCATTCTACAAATGGCGGTTTTCTATGTGAAGAGAAACAGACAATCCAAACTTCAAATGATATAAGTGAAGCACATGAAGCATTCTATAAAGCCATACTCAAAAGATATAAGTGAAGTGTTGGGATCTACGGTAGGGTGCGTCGACTGCAAATTAAAATTTTCCTACGCGCAGAACAACAAGAACATGCTACGGAAGATGGATCATAGTTCGTTACCACTAGACGCGCAGTGCTATGCAGTGGAAGAAGAGTTGGGGCAGCGCGTCCGTGTGGATCGTCTCCTCCTCGTCTCCCTCAAATAGCCGGTTGTCCGATCCCACGTACAAGTTCTCCGGAGCGGCACAAGTGCACCGCCTCTATCAGTATCCACGCTTGCAGGAGGAACACCGTGCGGTGGACTACTAGGTCCGTTCACACAGTCGGCGGCGAGTGGAGGCGGCTATTCACAACACATGCAAACCCTAGTGACAGCGCCGAAGCGATCAACCGCATGAGTGTGTCGTACCTCCACTTTATATAGGCGTCCATCGCGGGCTCAACACTTGGGCCTCGCACGGACCGTAAAGCCCACATGTCCACTCGGCCACAATCCGAATACAGCTCGGATCACATCCGACCAGTGTCCTGGGATCCGACCTCGTAGGTTCCTTCCCTTAAGAGCGCGACCCCTTAGGTTCAAGTCAGCTTGGACGCAGTTCGGATCACCTCTGACCTACACGGTTGGTAGCGGCCTCTAGCAAGGCATGCCGACCGCCAAGCAGACTATGAAGCTGGTTAGGCGAACCTGTACAACGTGTCACACTTCTGTTCCCTTTGCCTCACGATATATGTCGTCGGGCTCAAGGAGAGATTGTCATCCTTGTGCTAGCCCGACCTCTTTCTCGTTCCAGTGATACCGACCACAAACTGGATTATCTCATAATCCTTGTCGCATGCCCATGCTTAACCTGGTCGGATCACATGAGGGGCCCAGAGTATATCTCTCCTGATCGGATGGGCAAATCCCATCTAGCTCGACCATGTCTCGCAGCATGGGACAGGACAAACCCAAAACCTACCTTTGTAACTACCCAATCACGGAGTAGCATTTGGTCGGCCCAAAGCAAGTCTGTCACCATCCCGAGTACATCCGTTAGCTCAGGTCTTAGGACATAGAACGTATGTTGTACTAGAGACTCACAGATGACATATCACTGCGTCTCATAGTTGGGTCTGTCTGACTCGGACCTTATCTCGACTCGGATCCGACTATGTCGAATCCGACCAGACCTTTCCAAGTCCATATTATCCGGTTAGCACCCAATGCTCCATGGCTAGTGAGACCGAGCCATCGACCGTGTCATATGCTAGTCTAGTCGGCTGCGTGTCCACATAGCCCTTTCGACTAGGGACCTTTTAGGACAGTCATCATACAATGCATAGTCCCACAAACAAGTCACGTACTTGCTGATACACATGATTGATAATGTCCAAGGACTATCTTTATTCATAAACACATAGGAAATATCATCATACATGATTGCCTCTAGGGCATATCTCCAACATGAAGTGCAATGAGCATTCTATAAATCAACCATGGACTATCTCATACTAGCATGGTGCATAAAAGAAAAGTGAAAACTAAATGCAAAAGACGCTCCAAGACTTGCACATACAGCATGAACGGAACGAATCCGAAAACATACCGATACTTGTTGAAGAAAGAGGGGATGCCTTCCGGGGCATCCCCAAGCTTAGACGCTTGAGTCTCCTTGAATATTTACTTGGGGTGCCTCGAGCATCCCCAAGCTTGATCTATTGCCTCTCTTCCTTTTCCTCATATCAAGACCTCCTCGATCAAACACTTCATCCACGCAAAACTTCAACAGAAAACTTGGTAAGATCCGTTAGTATAATAAAGCAAATCACTACTCTAAGTACTATTGCAAACCAATTATATTTTGTTTTTGCATTTTTTCTACTGTAATATAGATTTTCCATGGCTTAATCCACTGATAGAAATTGATAGTTTCATCAAAACAAGTAAACTATGCATCAAAAACAGAATCTATCAAAAACAGAACAGTCTATAGCAATTTGAACATTCACCATACTTCTGGTACCCCAAACATTCTACCAAAATTAGGAAAAATAACAATTTGTATAGCAAGACAGCGCGAAAAGAATCAGAACTGTTTGATTTTCCAGTAAAAAAAATGTAAAATCGCGCACTACAGCCAAAGTTTCTGTCCTGCACCACACAAACCAACAAGCATTGTAAACATCCTAAAGGCAAACCTTGGCACATTATTTTTATAATACAATGGAATTGTACAAGGGGATAATTATTTTTGATGAAAAGTTTCTGTAATTAAGATTCACAAAGTTTCCGTGAGCATGAACAAAGTTCAAGGAGCTCTCCCACTTCAACAATGCTTGTCTTTCTCACTTTCACTTTCCTTTTTGAAAAGTTTTGGGTTACCCTCTTTATTTTTTTTGTTTTAAAACTATATAAAAGCACTCAACAGAAATAAATGACTCTTTAAAACTTCCGGGTTGTCTCCCTGGCAGCGCTTTCTTTAAAGCCATTAAGCTAGGCATATAGTGCTCAAGTAATGGATCCACCCGGATCCCAAGGTATATCAAAGACAATTTTAATTAACAATGATTGGTAATTTAGTAGTGAGCACCAAGTAACATATATCATGCAACAACGAAGTCTAACTCTCTTCCTACGCATCGGCATGTCATAAAAGAATAATTCAAGCACACATAGTAAAGGCCCACGCATAGTATAAGCAGTTTCTTGCAATTCTATCGTATTGGAAACATAGAGAGGTGGAGATATAGTTCCTCTCTCATAATAATTGCAAGTAGGAGCAGCAAGCACATGCATATTATATCTATCAAAATCATCATGTGTAGTAGTAAAACGCAACCCATCAATATAATCCTTAATAAGGGTAAACTTCTCCGATATAGTGTAGTAGGGAGAATTCAAAAAGATAATAGGACTATCATGCGTGGGTGCAATAGCAACAATTTCATGTTTAACATAAGGAACTATAGCAAGTTCATCTCCATAAGCATAATTCATATTGTCATCTTGGACACAAGCATAGAAAGCATCATCAAAAAGGGATATTTCAAGAGAATCAACGGGATCATAACAATCATCATAGCAATCATCCTTCGATAAGCACGTAGGGAAATTAAACAATGTATGAGTTGAAGAGTTACTATCATTAGAAGGTGAGCACGGGTAGCTAATCCGCTCTTCCTCCTTTTGTTCTTCGCTCTCCTCATCATCTTTTTCATCCAATGAGCTCACAGTTTTATCAATTTCTTCTTCCATAGATTCCTGCAAAATGGTAGTCTCTTCTTGCACAGCGGAGACTCTCTCAATAAAAGCATCAATATCGGAATTATATTCATAATTCTCATAACAATATTTAAGAAATGCAAAATCTTCAGGTCTGTAAACAGCATCATCAAGATGTTCACACTCTTTAAACAAAGATTCAATCTCATAAGCACCCATAAAAGCAACGAATTCTTCTATTTGTTCCACATCATAGTAATCATATATACCATTATCATAAGAAGCCAAGGTTTTATCATCATTAAATTTTCATGAAAAGGGAAGGTGTGGAGCCTTCATCCTAGAGCAACAGGTATAATCATATCTCAAGCACAGTTCCCGAGCATACCAATGCAACATATGAATTTGATCCCATAATAGTTTCCCCTTTTGAATCAAGCGATAATCCCTAAAGTATTCACATTGATCCAACGTGTCTCCCATAACATAATTGAATGTGGTTTTCTCAGGATTATCAAAGTAGTACATAATATTTTTCACATAACCAGCATCGAGGGTTTTAGGAGGTTCCCCATCTCCATGAGTAGCAAGTACACCTAATTTTTTTGGTATTTCATGTTCCATATCCATAACTAAAGATAGAAAACAACTTAGAACAACAAATAAAAATTACTTAGTGATAAAGCAAACAAGCACACACGAGAATATTCATCCCACGCTATGACTCCCCGGCAACGGTGCCAGAAAAAGGTCTTGATAACCCACAAGTGTAGTGGATCAATTGTAGCCTCTTTCAATAAGTAAGAGTGTCGAACCCAACGAGGAGCTAAAGGTAGAACAAATATTCCCTCAAGTTCTATCGACCATCGATACAACTCTACGCACGCTTGACGTTCGCTTTACCTAGAACAAGTATGAGACTAGAAGTGCTTTGTAGGTGTTGTTGGGTAGGTTTGCAAGATAATAAAGAGCACGCAAATAAAAAGTACGAGCTGTTTAGATGAAGACACAACTAAGTTAGTTTTAGTAGAGAGCTTTTTGTCACGAGAAAGTTATTTGTCCCTAGGCAATCGATAACTAGACCGGCAATCATTATTGCAATTTTATTTGAGGGAGAGGCATAAGCTAACATACTTCCTCTACTTAGATCATATGCACTTATGATTGGAACTCTAGCAAGAATCCGCAACTACTAAAGATCATTAAGGTAAAATCCAACCATAGCATTAGAGCATCAAGTCCCCTTTATCCCATACGCCACAACCCCCTTACTTGGGTTTATGCTTCTATCACTCAAGCAACCCACTGTAAGCGAATCATGAACATATTGCAACACCCTACAGCGGGAATCCCTCACGCTTGCGTGCCACGGAGGGCACAATAGGACAGCACCGATAATAAAACATGCAACTTAAACCAATCACAATCATCAATTAACCCATAGGACAAAACGGATCTACTCAAACATCATTAGATAGCCATACATCATTGGGAAATAATATATAGTGTTGAGCACCATGTTTAAGTAGAGATTACAGCGGACAAAAGAGAGGTTACACCGCTGCATAGAGCGGGGAAGATTTGGTGATGATGATGGTGAAGTTGTTGGTGTAGATCGCGGTGATGATGATGGCCCCGGCGGCGTTCCGGCGCCACCGGAAGCAAGGGGAAGAGAGCCCCCTTCTTCTTCTTCTTCCTTGACCTTATCCCTAGATGAGAGAAGGGTTTCCCCTCTGGACCTTGGCTCCCATGGCGTGGGAGGGGCGAGATCCCCTTCGAGATTGGATCTGTCTCTCTCTGTTTCTGCATTCCCGGATTCTGCCCTTTCATCGTTTCTTATATATCCGGAGATCCGTAACTCCGATTGGATTGAAACCTTCACACGGATTTTTCTCCGAAAATTAGCTTTCTTGCGGCAAAATAAGTGCATCAACCGCCTTACGGGGTGCCCACAAGGGTTAGGTGCACGCCTGCCCCCCTGGAGCGCGCCCCCTGCCTCGTGGCCCCCTCGGGCACCGTGATTTTTCTTCCCAAAAATCATAAATATTCCAAAAATATTCTCTGTCCGTTTTTATCCCGTTTGGACTCCGTTTGATATGGGGTTTCTGCGAAACATAAAACATGCAACAAACAGAAACTGGCACTGGGCACTGGATCAATATGTTAGTCCCAAAAATAATATAAAAAGTTGCCAAAAGTATATGAAAGTTATAAAATATTTTCATGGAATAATCAAAAATTATAGATACGACGGAGACGTATCACGCCTCCAGAGGCACGGGCGGGTGGTCTCTAGAGTCATGGGTAGGAATTCGTTTTTGGAGTCAATGTTGTGTTACAGTTAAAAAGAGGCACTATTGTTTATAGTGTAGTGGCACTCTGTGATGATGTTCTCTTTTCATGATGAACACACAATTTGTAACTAGATTACACATAAATATCAGTCATTGTTAAATTGTTTTGTCACGTTTTGATGGAATTAGCCTCGCTTGCTAAATCAAAAGTTTTAGTCTTCATTCTTGCTGAAGATCTTGCTAATCTCGTCACCCATTTCATTAGCTCTGACTTCATTCATCTCGCTAAGTAAAAGAATGTACATTGCCTCTGCCCTCCAGTCCTCCACTTCATCCTGTGAAATTTTGCCGACAAGAGAAGTATATTCTTAGAGTTGGTGCATAGAAGGTGTATATATATTCCAATAATTTCTACGTATTGTGTGCACAAGATTTTTGTTGAAAACTTACTGTCAAATCTTCCAGGTCTTTGATGAACTTTACCATTATAGAGGGATGCAAGCTTTAAATTAGTAAATGGTGATTCACCCTTTTCTACCACTGGAACATCTTGCACGATACGAAACTGCCATCTTGTATTCTTTGGACACATTGTTTCTCCTAGTATGGCATTGAAGACTTCTTTAATCCTAGGTACCTGGGATTTGCGTTTTGTAATTGTTTTAATATTGCAACTTGTAAAACTGAAAAAATTGTTATTTAGAAATGCTTAAGATTGCCGACTTATGAGCATGATATTCCTAAAACTGTTTTTTTTCTTTCCTCCTCAGCCTCATACTTTTTCCTGAAGAATTCGATCTACTTCAAATATATCCAAATGTTCCATGTCTACCTTTTCTTTCTGAAGTTCCTCTAGAGTTGCTTCTCGAGGATCAATAATGTGAACTTTGTTTTCATATTTGTCCAGCATATACAACACGTAGCGGTGATGCCACATATGTGCCTCCACCTTGTTAAAGAGAAACCTCAGTGATATCGATGGACCTTCATCCCTATGTCGGCGTACCACCAAAAAACATTGCCAAAACAAAGCCACGGCCATGCTTCTGACATACGTATAATTTTGGACTATCATACATATTCCCGCCTACCCAAGAAACATTTGAAGAACAGTGGCTCTCTTGGTCAACAAGTGGTTGAAAAACATTTGCAAACACTGAGTCACGAATCCACTTCAAGTCCAACAGTGCCTCTCATTGGGAACGATCATGCCTCTCCTGCTTGAACGATCGTGCATCTAATAACGTCATTACCTTTCCTCTCGTAATGCTACACCAAACCCTATCTGATTAAACATGTAACTAAAAACAATTAAATCACAGAAGCACAAGTATGCTTTTCAGCTTCTATAACCGTGCACATAGGTTTGTGAGGCACGATAGGCACGTAGAAGAGTCCAGTGGGAGGCAGCACAGCTGGACAACTCCAGTGGGAGACAACTGGACGAGTCAAACATCTCATACTCTCGTGTCCCCATAACACCTCGTAATACACACACCATCTACAACCAACATTCATTCCATTTCGCAGAATAAAAAATAAAAAAACAAGCACTGAATACTACTCTTGCTATCTAGCGTCTCCTTTATATTTCAATCAAGCCCCGAGTCCCTAAGCCACATCACAACCCATCTGCCTTATCTATCATTTGCTTCTAGGGTTTGTGCTTCTTCACCGCACACAACTTGATTTCAAAAAAGTTATTGTAGAGTTTTTATTAGGTCTCTAGGTTAATTTCTAAGCAGTACTTCTCTCGTAGATTTGCTCGTCTGTGCTTGCCCTAAACTTCCCCTACCCCAACCTCTATACGCTAACGGCCACTGTTCTTCTTTCCTAGGTAAAAAGCATATGCGTTACATTTAGGTTTTTCATTTGATAGTTGTTGAAGTATTAGATCCGGTACAACGACTTCATTCTCTAAAGAAATATAAAAAGCGTTTGCAAATCTAAACAAGTCATCTAAACACTGTCATACTGCTTTTCTGCAAGAAGTAGATGAGAAGATTTCTGGTAAATTTGTAGTTCTTGTCTACTTTCGTACTGGTATTTTTAGAATGGCTAACGTTGAAGCTTGTTTCAAATTGTTAATCTTGTTTTCTAAATTATTTAGGTATGGTTTGCCCTACCTGCCGCCAACCAGGCTCTCTAGCAGTTTGAGGTTATTCTTGATGAGAAATGTTTGAGCCGCATGGTTAGTAAGCATTTCTACCATATACTTATCTTTTTATCTTAAACAATGGTCATTTCGTAGAATTACAACTATTAGTTGCTTATAACATAGTAGAAATTGACACTGTTACTCATAACCCTTTGCACCTACACTAGGTTACCCTGCTGTCACTTCTTTGCACCTGTCCTCTATTTTCTTTTTCCATTAGTTTACCTGCCTATGCCTTAATTATTATAGTGCATCTTCAATTCTAATTAAAATTTGTCAACGTGTGCCAAAAATCTGTATCCATTAATTTACCATACCATTATGTTGTTATCTTTAATTGTTATTAAAAATTCAGATGCAAGCTAAGAAAAACCACTAACATTAATGATCCATGACTTGAAATTTGTACTTACATGTCGTTATTTTTACTATTTTTGCAGTATGTACCTTGTAATGTCAGAGCTTTTCTCGCCGAATATATTGATGAGAGGAAGCAAGAAGGAAGAATATTGCATAAAGAGCAGGTAGAACCAGCCCTTCTTACACATGAAGGAAGGTCTTACAATGCTTTCTTTAAGCATAGGACGAACTACACAAAATTCTGCAATGGTGAGTGGTGCATCTTTGTGGATGATTATGAGCTACGTGCTGGAGACCGCATAGAATTTGAACTACCAAACGTGGGACTCAATCTGGAAATACAAACATATCAGGATGACAAAAGGCTGCTTCCATTACCCCACGTTGGTAGGTATTTATTATTCCAAAATTATTTTCTTTTGTTGTATTTTTATATGCATGCATCATACTGAGTAATATTAACCCCGTGTTGGATATAACTTTATCTAACTTTGAATACTTCTTCTATTTCTAGCTCTCGACGATCTTTCTTCTAACGATTTCGACCACGTTCAGTGTTGTGTCTACTCTAAGGATATTGAGCTTACCTATGACCAGACACGGTTCTTTATACAATGGCTTTTTCGAGATAAGTTCATTTGTTGCCGTCCATTTGTCCACGTGTTGACTCCCACTAACACCAAAGACTGCATCATGGTTGGTTACAACTGTCCTTGTTAAAATACCAAACATATTTTGCTTTGTATTCTCTTAAAACAAAGGATATTGACATATTATTGCTTATATGTAAAATTATAAAGAAACGATTTATTAATCCTAAAAAAACATAACTTTTGCTGCTCTCCTAATATTTTTGATTTATCTGCTTACTCACGAACCTGAACACCTTAAGAGACATATTAGTTTCAATGTGGAATTTCTTAATGATTGCACACTCATCGTATCCAACCATTCTTTTATTTAATGTCCAAGTAGCAAATCAACACTTTTAATATCTATTTAATTTCGGTTTCTTCTAGAAAATTCCAAGAAGTGTTGTCTCGACACTGAAGAGCTGGATGGATGTGCCAAGCAATGGCGGGGTGACCCTTGAAGCTCCTGATGAACCTACCCATGTCATCACTCCTTCATTATACTACATCTGCAAAAAATACGGCAGGATGGTAATTGAGAAGTCTTCTTTCAGAGACTTCATATCAGCTGCAACCTTTGTCAAAGAGAACGTTGTTCTAATCACTTTCAAAGAGCACCCAGATCGTTCTGTGTCCATCATCATTCAGCGCATTCCATAGATTCCGATGGAACCAACATTTAAAATGGAAGAAACACTACATCTCCTAGGATGTCCAGTGTTTCTTTCATGATGATGCCTCCTAGGAGCAAATCACTGGTTACTATAAGTTTGCTTATTAGAATGGTACTAATATGTAGCTATTATGGACCAACTGGTTGCTTGAACTATCAGAATGATCTTTTGGAACTTATGTACCTCTTATAGACCCTCAACTCACTGTTTGAACTGTCGGAATGATCCTTTAGAACTAATTTAGTTCTTATGGACACTCAAGTAGATGGTTAACCTTTGAAATATTCATAGTTCCAAAAATAATAATAAAACAAATCATTTCATGTTAAACTCTGATTCGAAAACCAAACAAATCAAGAATCAGTTTTTGAATCAAAATCTATAGCAATGACATGTTATCAAAGTTATTCAAACCATCTAGTGAAACATATCTCAATTAAACACCAAAGAGGACTCCATTTTCAAATGCACACTATGTTTACTTCACTAGATTTTTTTAAACATACAAATGTGCACCGAATAACATAACAACACGGCCTCATTGACTAAGGAATGTTGATTACCCAAAAAACATTTCGACAACAAAGGCACGACCATGACTCTGTTGAGTGTTCCACCATTACTCGACTACATTCACAAACAAGGATGGAATACGTAGATATGGATCACGCAGGCATCACGCGACGAATAAAACATTTAATTGAACAAGATAACTGAAAATATTAAAAAAAACTGATCCAACAAATGCCTGTTTCCGTAAATCTATCCCTAGAACCGCCGGATGGCTAATAACTGCTCTTTGACGGTTACCTTTTTTGCACGACAAACTAAAGACCCCTTTCATTACACCTAGTCCATTTCCATCTTCTTCCTCGCACGTTTCTCGTTGGCCGCAACAATTTTACCACCACACACCTGCAGCCATGGATTAGGGAAACTAACAACACGCACCGAACACATCACTACCCACGATACAACCGTGCTGGAGGTGGTGTACACCAACGACCCAAAGACTATGGAGCGAATCATCAAAAAGTACAAGGAATGGCTGAAGGAGGAGAAGAACAAGTCCGTCAGCCTCGACCTCGAGTATGCATGTAAGAGTAGTTACATACGACAAGGGATCGCCATCGTCCAACTCGCCATGTGCGAGCATGTCCTCGTATACCACTACTGCAGGTCCGAGCGCTCCCAGACGTTACTTGACTTCCTGCAATCCAAAGCGATAACTTTCGCTAGCATCGACACCAGGGGTGACAAGACCATGGTTTCCCGTGCATGGATTAAAATTCTAGACGAGCACCACGTTGACATACAGAGGCAATTATGTACCAAGGATGGTGGATAAAGGGACTCCATGGGAGACCTTGCAGCGACCATCATCGACCCCTCCTACAAGAACATGAAGAAACCATTCCCAAAAGGGAAGCACCAGTTCTGGGAGTGGAAGCCGCTATCCCCACTACACCTTGAGTACGCAGCAAAAGACGGGTATGTTAGCTATGAGTTGTACCATAGAATCCTAATCATCAAGCACGGGCTACGTCACCTCCACCAAGAACCAATGAAGGAAAGACTCTGCCCACGTAAGAACAAAGACGACAGATCTTTCAGCGGCTGGAAGCGTAGGAAGGGAAACAGTCGTTGGTAAATTGCGAGAAAATGGATGTCTACATTAAACTAGTAGTAACTACTATTATGATAATTTAGATTGAATGAACCTATGTTGTAAATATGATTGTTGTTGCTAAAAGATTCTGTGTGTATTGTATTACTATTTTACGTTTGAACACGATGGTGAGCTCATGTACAAATGCAAAGTACATTTTGCATGTCTAAATACAATTAGTAAGTTATCTCCTGGTACTAAGCAAATATATGTTGTATCCATGATTATAGAAGGACAAATATATCAAACAATATTGTATTATAATTTTCCTACTTATCCTCTACAAGATGCATCATGCATTTACAAGAATATGTGATTGTATCGTTGTTAACTTTCTGTAAAATGCTTATTCAACATTGGCGTGAACAATTCATAAATATTGCAGAAGAGGATTCGGTACACACGGGCAAGGGACAAGCACTTTGTTAGTTTGACAACATTGAAAATAAAATAAAATCACACAACCATTTCACATCCTTGATATTGCACACAGGTTCCTCTCCGTACACCTGTTCTGCAGGATGCGACGAAACTACACTGTTGTGTGCAACTGACCTATGTACAGTGGTGCCTCTCTAAATGTCTATTCGAACCCATGCCTATGGTACCACACGCCTGTGACCCTAGAGACCTCACACATGTACATCCACAACCGAGCCTCTCGAGCCAAGTATTAGGACCGATGCTTTTGCTGCCATACTTCCGTGCCTCTAGGAACTTCACACCTTTTGTACATCAAGAAGGTTGATACTCGTGCCTTGAGAAGCCACACAATCGAGCCTGTAGTGACTTCACTTCTGTGCTTGTACTGACTTCATTTCCGTGCCTCCGGTCACTCAATCCACGTGCCTCACTTGAAACTTTAATTTTATTGTTCTCGCCTTTTGCCTTGGATTCTCTTCTTTTGCATGGGATATAAATAAGGAATTCCAAACATCTCATACACAAAAAATAGTCTAAACAAAAAAAAGGATTTCCAAAATAGATCATAGATAATTCTAGCAATTGCCATTAAATCGAGGTTTCTTACCAACTTGATGGTAAGAAATCCCAGGACCTAGAAATTCATGTGAGGCATTTACAAGAATATCTGATTGTATCGTTGTTAACTTTATGTAAAATGCTTATTCAACATTGGCGTGAACAATTCATAAATGTTGCAGAAGAACATTCGATACACAGAGGCAAGGGACAAGCACTTTGTTAGTTTAACCACATTGAAAAAAAATCACACAACAACAATTTCACATCAAACACTGCTCTGTCCATTTAGAACATCCTTGCTATTGCTCATAGGTTCCTCTATGTACACCCGTTCTGTCGGATGCCACAAAACTACATTGTTGTGTGCAACTGACCTATGTACAGTCGTGGCTCTCTAAATGTCTATTCGAACCCATGCATATGGTGCCACACGCCCGTGACCCTAGAGACTTCACACCTGTGCATCCACAACCGATCCTCTCTAACCAAGTATTCCAAACGATGCCTCTGCTACCATACTTCCGTGCCTCTAGGAACTTCACACCTTTTGTACATCAAGAGGGTTGATACCTGTGCCTCGAGAAGCCACACAACCGAGCCTGCAGTGACTTCACTTCCATACCTGTACTGACTTCATTTCCGTGCCTCCGGTCACTCAATCCACGTGCCTCACATGAAACCTGTTGTGACTCTACGTGCTCCGCACGCGTGATCGCCCGTGCCACTTTGGTGTTGCACACACGTTCCTCTCTGTATAGCCATGTGCTGCCGCATGCCGCCAACCTATACATGTGCCCCTACCTATACAGGCTTCACTAATGTGACTTGGGTGCCTACACACCCGTGCCTCGCGTAACACGCGCCGTGACTCTACAAGCTCCTCACGCGTGATAGCCCGTGCCTCTTTGCTGTTGCACAAACGTTCCTCTCGCTACAACCCATGTCAGAGGGAACATAGAAAAAACAAAGGCACACACGTGCCTCTAATTTATGTATAACTATGCCTCCAATGAACTAGCATCCGTCCAAAAAAACATCTAAAAAGAGATGCACAACCATGCCTCTTCTACAAACGAAGTACAACAAATGAACGGTTAGGTTCATATTCGTTTTATATATCTAAATAACATTATACTGTAGCATATATTTTTAAACAATATCCATTCTGTTCAAAGGCTATAACTAACATCACTGCGGCAGAAGATTGAAGATAATAACAAGCCTCCCATCACGCTCTTTGAAAGTTATGAGCACCAAGCTGTTTACTTCAATAGACGATGCCTGCAGAAAATCACTGGACCCTTCCTTTTTGAACACCATTCTATTACCCAAGCCAATGAAGTAGGAGCAAGGAGTGCTCACATATATATATCATCATCACAAGATTCCAAAGTAACTTCAAGAGTTAAAACTCCAGTCCTGGGAAATGACACGAAATCCTTCAAACTCCTCACAACCATACCAGGAATAACCTAACAAAAACATCCAGCTATTAGTAATAGAACAAAAATTAAAAACTATAAATAGAAGAAATAATAATAAATAAATAAAAAGAAACAAAGAAAAACAGAGGAAAATAAATCCGACCATTTTATGAGCATTAACATTCATGGAATTAATCCTGTGAACAAAAGGACAACAGAGTATGCACTCATCATCAAGTACATCTGCTGATAATTGAGATAAACACCACGAGTGTAAAAAAAAGTTCCTTCTCGGAGTCGCTCAATCCATTAAGAGCTACACAATAAAATTATACCGGTTCAACGGAACGAAAAAAACATATGAAATGAAACAAATGAAATAATTTCTTAAAAA
This sequence comes from Triticum dicoccoides, assembly GCF_002162155.2. Lineage (NCBI taxonomy): Eukaryota > Viridiplantae > Streptophyta > Magnoliopsida > Poales > Poaceae > Triticum > Triticum dicoccoides. Next base: position 565,191,002 of record NC_041387.1, on the reverse strand, counting down.
TAAACCTTACCAACAGAAGGTAAAGGAGACAACATATTTCCACCCCGATAAAAGTCAACACCAATCAACGTTCCATAGCGCTCAAGCCTAACGGTCATTCTATCACGATGACGGAAACCATAATCAATGACCAAATCTTCCTAGAAAGAACCATGGAATTTGCTCCTCACCCGACCATGACTAAACAGAACACCATACAAATAACCCTCACTAGAGTGAAGAGCAAGATCAGTATCTTTGTCACCCCTCCTTATGGCTAAAGCCTTACAATCCATGATGTAACAAGCAAGATGAGCTCTAACACTGCACGGAATATACTGCAAAACTAATGATCATAATAAAAAAAGACCTAGAATAATTTCCATTCAAACAGCAATAGCAGCACCAAAAGAAATAAGCATCTGCACCAAAAATTGATCAAATATAAAATGTTATTGTCACAACATGAGTCGAACAACGCCGATCCAGAACCACAGTGGACACATCTACAGAAGAATCAACAGGCGTACAAGGGCCACCCAGCATACGGCAAAAAGGACAAGCCATACCTGCAAAGAACACAATGATTGTCAAGAACTAATTGCACAAACCGAGTTGAAAGTTGACATTGGGTAGTATTGAAAGCCCCCACCCATAACTACCCCATAAATCTCCATATCCCGGAAGTATAATGGGAACAAATAGGGGAATCAAAGGGAAACAGGGAACCGGCGAATGCAACCGGTAGGGAACGACGATCGTGCGAACGGGGAAGCGCCGTCCATGGTAAAGAAGGGCCGCCATAAGCAGGCCACAAGAGCGACAGGCACGACGGGCGGGGACGATGGCAACGAAAGGACAGTCGGTGGCGACGGTTCAACGACACCAGAGAGAAACGGATCTCAAAACAGATCGAAAGTGTATTACAAAACACTAAAAGTATAAGGACTAAAGTGAAAAAAGGAAAAACCAGAAAGGAAAACCGGAAACTGGATATCACGGGAGTGCCCCTTAGCACGACAAGTGTCGCACGCGAAGCGCCCTGGAAAAGTCTCACGAGCGCCCTGCGCGTGACACTTGTCAAGCCTGGAGCGCTCCCCGACTAATCATTACGGGGAGCGCTCCTCAACTACTGATTTCGTTGTATCCCAAATTCTCAAATATTTGCTACAATATGTATAAGGGCTAGTTGGGCCACGCCTGGGGCTACAGCCCCAATTGCCCCAGGCCCAATTTCGCCCCTGCTCTTGATGTCGCGGTGCATGGGATGCGAAGAGCTCCAGCAGGTGAACGTTGGAACAATGGAATAACCTGAACGGTGTGTGTGTTGAGTTTGCATGTGGTGAAGAGGAGGATAAACTAATCTGGACACTCTCTCCTTCAGGGGAGTTGTGACGCCCCTGATTCAATCGTACACTAATCATGCACGCAAATGTGTATGATTAAGATCAGGGACTCACGGGAAGATATCACAATACAACTCTAAAAGTAAAATAAGTCATACAAGCATCATATTACAAGCCAGGGGCCTCGAGGGCTCGAATACAAGTGCTCGTACATAAACGAGTCAGCGGAAGCAACAATCTCTGAGTACAGACATAAGTTAAACAAGGTTGCCTTAAGAAGGCTAGCACAAACTGGGATACAGATCGAAAGAGGCGCAGACCTCCTGCCTGGGATCCTCCTAAACTAGTCTTGGTCGTCGTCAACGGCCTGCACGTAGTAGTAGGCACCTCTAGTGTAGTAGGAGTCGTCGTCGACGATGGCATCTGGCTCCTGGGCTCCGGCATCTGGTTGCGACAACCAGGTAGAAGGGAAGGGGGAAAAGGGGGGAGAAAAGCAACCGTGAGTACTCATCCAAAGTACTCGCAAGCAAGGAGCTACACTACATATGCATGGGTATATGTGTAAAGAGGCAATATCGATGGACTGAACTGCAGAATGCCAGAATAAGAGGGGATAGCTAATCTTATCGAAGACTACGCTTCTGGCAGCCTCCGTCTTGCAGCATGTAGAAGAGAGTAGACTGAAGTCCTCCAAGTAGCATCACATAGCATAATCCTACCCGGCGATCCTCCCCTCGTCGCCCTGTGGAAAAGCGATCACCGTGTTGTCTGTGGAACTTGTCTGGGTGTGTTTTATTAAGTATCCAGTTCTAGTTGTCATAAGGTCAAGGTACAACTCCGGGTCGTCCTTTTACCGAGGGACACGGCTATTCGAATAGATAAACTTCCCTGCAGGGTGCACCACATAACCCAACACGCTCGATCCCATTTGGCCGGACACACTTTCCTGGGTCATGTCCGGCCTCGGAAGATCAAGATGTCGCAGCCCCACCTAGGCACAACAGAGAGATCAGCACGCCGGTCTAAATCCTATGCGCGCAGGGGTCTGGGCCCATCGCCCATTGCACACCTGCATGTTGCGAACACGGCCGGAAGCAGAACTAGCCCCCTTAATACAAGAGCAGGCTTACGTTCCAATCCGGCGCGCGCCGCTCAGTCACTGACGTCACGAAGGCTTCGGCTGATACCACGACGTCGAGTGCCCATATCTTTCCCACGTAGTTGGTTAGTGCGTATAGGCCAGCGGCCAGACTCAGATCAAATACCAAGATCTCGTTAAGCGTGTTATTTTGAAGTAATCGCGGGAGCCGACCAGGGCCAGGCCCACCTCTCGCCTAGGTGTTCTCAACCTGCCCTGTCGCTCCGCCACAAAGTAACAGTCGGGGGCCGTCGGGAACCTAGGCCCATCTCTACCGGGATGGAGCCACCTGTCCTTCTAGCCCCCACATCGGAATCACTTGCGGGTACTCAACGAGCTGACCCGACTTTAGTCACCATCTGTATAGTATGTATATATGTATAGTATATACCCGTGATCACCTCCCAAGTGATCACGGCCCAATAGTATAGCAAGGCAGACTGACAAGAATGTAGGGCCAATGATGACAAACTAGCATCCTGTACTAAGCATTTAGGACTGCGGGTAAGGTATCAATGACTGTAGCAACAATGACAGGCTATGCAACAGAATAGGAGTAACTGAACAGTAACATGCTACACTACTCTAATGCAAGCAGTATAGAGAAGAATAGGCGATATCTGGTGATCAAGGGGGGGGGCTTGCCTGGTTGCTCTGGCAAGAAGGAGTCGTCAACTCCGTAGTCAAACTGGGCACCAGCAGCGGCGTCGGTCTCGTAGTCTACCGAAGAGAAGAGGGGGAAGAAACAATGAATATAATGCAAACAGATGCATAAAGATGCATGACATGACAAAGCGTGATGCTAGGTGTGCCCAAACGCGGTAGTAGGTGATACCGGCGAAGGGGGGGAAACATCCGGGAAAGTATCCCCGGTGTTTCGCGTTTTCGGACAGAGGAACCGGAGGGGGAAAGTTGCAAGTTCGATAGGTTAGGGATGTGTGGCGGACGAACGGGTTGCGTATCCGGATTCGTCTCGTCGTTCTGAGCAACTTTAATGTAGAAAGTATTTTCATCTGAGCTACGGTTTATTTTATATGATTTTCTAAAGTTTTAAATCATTTTTAGAATTTATTTAATTAATTTAATTCAACATTATCCAAAACAGTGTTTGCTGACATCATCATGATGTCAGCATGACGTCAGCAGTCAATAGAGGTATTGACTGGTCAAACTGACGTGTGGGTCCCGCATGTCATACTCTGTTAACTAATTAACCAAATTAATTAGTTTAATTAACAGATTAGTTAGGTTAGTTAAGTAATTATGTTAATTAAACATGATTAATTAAGTTAATTAATTAATTAAATTTATATTCATTACTATTATTATTGGATTTTTTAAATCGTTCTAGGTGTGGGCCCTGTTTGTCAGTGGCCCATGGTCTTAGCGGGCGCGGGCACCAGCGGTGCGCTTACGGGCACACCCGTGCACGACCGAGCCCGATCGGGGAGGCGAGGCGAGGCCACCGGGGCGCGGTGGCGTTTGGCCAGTGTGGGCGTCGGCCATTGGGGGTGGACCCGGGCGGCGCCACATGGGGGAAGCGAAACGACGGCGGCCACGGCACGCAGTGCGTGGCCACAGGGAGCAGGGGGCAGGGCGGAGCGCCGGCGTGGAGCTCCAGCGGTAGCAGCACCAGGGGTGAAGCGGGAGGAGTAGCTAGGTGTCGCGGGCGCGAGCAGCGCAGAGGCGCGTGGGGTGATGGCCGGTGCAAGGGCCACCGGGGCGCGGTGGGAGGAGAGGAGGAGAGGCCGGGGGCCTCACCGGGGTTTGTAGGGCACGGGGCAGTGGGGCGTGGGGAGGACGACGGGGACGACGGCAGAGAGGAAGCAGGCCGGTGGGGAGGAGGCAGGCCGGCGAGGAGGTTCGGCGAGGTCGTCCTCTAGGGGGTGGCGATGCGGCGTCGACGAGGTGGCGCTGGGGATGGCAAGCAGCATCGGGGCGCATCGGGGAGGAGGTGAGGCGATGGTTCCTCGGGCACGAGCACCGCCACGAGGTGGGGCATCGACCCGGCAAGGTGTCGGGCGCGATGGGGAACGACGGCGAGGGGGTTTCATCCCCGATCCAGATTTGGATCGGGGGGAGGGGGAGAGCGAGCGAGTGCGGGGGGGAGTGGTGGTCATGGGGCTAGGGTTCGGTGCCCCTAGGGGGTATAGGCCAGGGGCTGGGCCGGCCGGTTGTTGGCTTGGTGCCAGCTGGGCCGGTTGGCCCCGGGGGAGGGTTTGGTCTCTTTTCTTCTTCTTCTTTTTGTTTGTTTTAGTTTTACTTTTTGTTAATTTTCTCTTCTGTTTTATTTTAGTTACATGCTTAAATTTTAGTTTAGTAAAATATGACTATAGCCCCTAAAATAACGTTTCAGAACAGTCCACTACTGTAAAAAAGTTTTTGGCCCGATATAAAATAGTTTAGTATTTTATAAAATACCAAAGGCATTTAAATAGTTGTTTTTGCTACTGTTTGAATCATTTTAGCGCATTTAATCCTTTTACAAAAATGTGGTTCCTCCACCATAACGACTTAGGATTTATTTCTTGCATTTTGAACATTTTAGTTTTAACGTTTGAAAACTTTTGATGTTTGCCTTTACTTTAAATTTGAATTTGAACGGGATTTGAATCTTCACATGTTTAACTATAGTAATAGTGGTGACGTGGCATCGTCAGCAATGGGTTACTATAGCTTAATTATCCGGGCGTCACAAATCTCCTCCACTAGAAGAAATCTCATCCCGAGATTTAATAGGTAGTGAAAGGGGGAAGGTTTGGTAACGAATCTAGCGGGTCTTCTCATCCTGGTTTGCTCTTCTCAAAGAGGCCGGTCCAATATATTGATGTCTTCATTTCTCTGCTTTAGGTCATCATGATGAAGTCGGTGTCCTTTCTTCAGGAACTCCATCATACTTACAAAAGAATAAAGAGTGGGCATTCCGGGAGAACAGACCTCTGCAAGGTTAACTATCTGGTCGATAGCATCGGGGAAGGTGGCAAAAGTAACTCTCATGTTGAAACTTACAAAAATATCGAGAACAAAGTAAGGAGGTATCATGGGAAGTTTCAAGCGGATAGACAATCACCGTTGCCTGAAACAGCGCATGAAAGGGGTTCAGAGCAACGAGAATTAGTTTTGTGTCTGATACTAGAATTGACGATCTCTCGGAAGGTGGCTTGTGAATTACATACGAGGCCACACGCGAGGAATAACTTTGGGAACAGGGGGTGTACAGGAGAGTCAGGTTTTGATCCTATGGAACTGTGGGTTATGGGCCCACCATGTGGATTAAAAGTAGGAGGAACGGTGACATCTTGCATGGTCATGACAGCAAGGCATGTCCTGCCAGTTATGTCGGCAACAACGTCGGTACCAAGGGCGAGGGACGAAGAGAACCATTTTAATGCTCGTTGAACGAGGCGGACCAATAGGCAAAGTTCTCGTCCATCGGTGGCTACCGGAATGTCATCAACAATAGTAACAGGGTCTTGCTGACAGAATTATACAACGAGGTGTTTACATAAGCAGGGAAATATTATTGCTTATATAATATAGATCACAAGAAGGTTTAAACAATCCAATGGAAAGGAAAAGTGGTTATTAGGTTTAAACAGAACAATGGAAGGGAAAATGTTTATACACACATATTTCGGGGGTATATCCTTCCCAAGGACAAGCGGAGCATGATATCCATGACAGGATAGAAAGTAGAAAACCATTTAGGTAAGGGGGAAGGAATCTCATGATATTACCCAACGGTGTTAGGATAAATGATAAAGAAAATTTAGCATTGTGATCCAAATGCTCTTATTGAAAATCGCATTACCACAGACATGCTTCAAGATAGCATCGACATGGTCTTCAAGCAAAGGTCAGACCTTGGATACAAGAAGGATCCATCAGGAACAACTTGTAGAATAAGTCTATGGAAGCGAGTTTCGAAACAAGAGTTCATCATTAAATCAAGGAAAGGGTGAGGAGGTGACTGATGGACTCAGCGCTAATCCATTGAGAATTCCAAGAAGATGGATTTCCACAATCATGTGAACAAGGAGATATCATTTGCCAAATCGAATGGTATAATGATGTATGCTCGAGGAAAACATACACAATTAAACATTGGTTGAAAGGTGCACCCGAAATATGGGCTTCGGTAGCATGGCCAATGTTAGAATGGTGATTCTATAACCAACGGTCTAAGAATGAAATATCGACCAATAACTTCAAAGCAATAGGGTTGCTAGAAGTTTTGAATTCGCACATCATAGTTCAATTGTCGGTTTTCCAGTTAGAAACAACACGGGGACCAAGAGATGAATGTAGATGGCAAGAAGTATCACTATACCAATAATTCTTAAGAGGTGGAGCAATCCTCGCAACATTGTTGATACAGAAGACAATAATACTACAAGGTAGAACATAACCTAAGCCAGATAGCAAGGAAATCAAGGTACAACATAAAACATGAACAAGTTTGTGTTGGGGGAAGGCAAGAATGTTGTCGATGATAACACAAATCATCGAGGGGCAAGGATAGTATTTCTCATCACGGATTCGATTGATATCCTGGAAGAGCTCAGAATGTTGATGATGATCATGACACATTTGTCAAGAGGTTTCATGAAGATATAATCGCTCATCGACGACATCAAGCAAAACGAAGGATGGAGCGAAAAGTTATTGAAACCACGGATACGACACAAACTCGGAATCAAGCTTGTTGTTTGATGTGAAACGGTAAGACAAGGAAGATCGACGTAAGCTTAGCTCATCATCGAAAGTTGTGCTCTGGGAATAAGGACCAGGTAGCACAGTTTAAGCTTTAACATGACGATGATGATGTAGCCAATCGGTTGGGAATGACATCAGTGAGTACAACTCGCAGGTAATAAGGACTACAAAGAGTAGTTGAACCGTAGAACGGACTTGATTCCGTTATCAGTGTTTCGAGTGAAAAACAACTCAAAACCCGGAGAAAATTGTAATCATCGAGAAATAATAGTTGATGAAGAACTCACAAGAAGTTATGTAGTTCGTTGATATCCTCGAGATACCAGAGTGTAATACTCAATGGTAGAGCAGAGTAGAAGGTGGACACGTGAAATGATCTGCAGAAGACAAGTACTTCATCTTGTCTGAGAAATGGAATCAAGAAGAAAATATGGTCAGAACCATGGTTGCAAAAGACCAATTCCCATATATAAGATGAACTTATACCAAAGAGGGTTTAAGAGAAGCATCCATGACAAGATCAGCATCGTGTCCATGGGCATGAACGCAAGGTTCAAGGTCGACTCCCACTTCTCCAATACACAACTTCTCATTTACTGCTCTCGGTTAAGAATGTTTAGAGTTTGAAAGTTTAACTGGCGGAATACTAGAAGGTTATGACCCAAGAAGACTTTTGCGTTCACACAAATTAAGGAAGGCATATGTTCAACCCATCGGGGCACCTTAGAAACATATATCACAACTTCAGGAGTAATTCATACAAGCTCGAAAGCAGCACCTGGTTGAGAAAGCAGAGGATACAATTTACCAAAGGCATTATGTATCAGGTAAATAACTCACAAGGTGATTAAATATGAAGGACACTGTCGGATAACAATCCAACAAAGGACTTGATGGTCCACAAAGGATCTGATGTGAGTATCGGTACTCAACCAGAAGAGGAAAGAATGCAAATGCAACGGTTATGGAATCATATGAATAATTCGAAGCTCAAATGCAAAGGAATTACGATTCCAAATCGAAGGATCGGAAGCAAACGCTCTGATTAAGGATGGATAAGCTGAATAGACTTAGGGGTACAACCGATGGCAATTGATTGGTCGAGAACCAGCTCATGTTCAAAAATGACGTCTGAGCCGGAAGGATGAATTCTAATTGCGACTGACGATTGCGAACATCCGCATCATAATGAATCAACGGTCTCAAAATGATAGTGCAAAGGATGTCAATGAATAATGCTAGGCATTTGGATTTATCCATAATGCAGGCAGGCAAGAATTTCTAGAGCCATGGGCTACAGAGGATTCTTGAAAAATCGGATAATATTTTGAAGAATTTTGTGAAACGCCTGAACAACTAGGGACAAACAAATCCTCGGTAAGTGTGAGGATTAATTTGTAGGTGTATTCAGGCGACAAGGGACTGCAAGGCAGTAGGCAAAAAGTATTCTCGGAACAATAGAGAAAACTTCGGGGTATCTTGTAGTAACAAGATCAACAGGGGATGATCGTATGAATGGCAAGTGTAAGTAGTTTTCCATAAGGATTTATCAGTGGTCGGGAATAGCAAAAGTTGTGGGCACAAAGTCTCGAGAGAATATCGAAGAGTATCTTCGGAATCTTCTGGTGAAGCAGGCCATCATCTAGAATGAAGGGGCTCTCTGGGAGAAAGTATTTACGAGAACCTAGAGTTAGAGTTAGCAAAACCATTTAACCCGAATAGAAGAGAGATCAGAGTCGTAGAGTAAAGGTCGAGAAGTAAAAGATCCTACTACCACCCAAATGGCGACGTGGGCCCGTAAGCAACACAACCATGTTAGTAAAAGTTTTGCAATGACTAGACTCAACTTCGGCCAAGGAGTTGGAAAGGGGGATTCCTACAGGCAGTCGGCTCTGATACCAACTTGTGACGCCCCCGATTCAATCATACACTAATCATGCACGCAAATGTGTACGATTAAGATCAGGGACTGACAGGAAGATATCACAACACAACTCTAAAAGTAAAATAAGTCATACAAGCATCATATTACAAGCCAGGGGCCTCGAGGGCTCGAATACAAGTGCTCGTACATAAACGAGTCAGCGGAAGCAATAATATCTGAGTACAGACATAAGTTAAACAAGGTTGCCTTAAGAAGGCTAGCACAAACTGGGATACAGATCGAAAGAGGCGCAGGCCTCCTGCCTGGGATCCTCCTAAACTACTCCTGGTCGTCGTCAGCGGCCTACACGTAGTAGTAGGCACCTCCAGTGTAGTAGGAGTCGTCGTCGACGATGGCGTCTGGCTCCTGGGTTCCGGCATCTGGTTGCGACAACCAGGTGGAAGGGAAGGGGAAAAAAGGGGGAGAAAAGCAACCGTGAGTACTCATCCAAAGTACTCGCAAGCAAGGAGCTACACTACATATGCATGGGTATATGTGTAAAGAGGCAATATCAGTGGACTGAACTGCAAAATGCCAGAATAAGGGGGGATAGCTAATCTTATCGAAGACTACGCTTCTGGCAGCCTCCGTCTTGCAGCATGTAGAAGAGAGTAGACTGAAGTCCTCCAAGTAGCATCGCATAGCATAATCCTACCCGGCGATCCTCCCCTCATCGCCCTGTGGAAAAGCGATCACCGGGTTGTCTGTGGAACTTGTCTGGGTGTGTTTTATTAAGTATCCAGTTCTAGTTGTCATAAGGTCAAGGTACAACTCCGGGTCGTCCTTTTACCGAGGGACACGGCTATTCGAATAGATAACCTTCCCTGCAGGGGTGCACCACATAACCCAACACGCTCGATCCCATTTGGCCGGACACACTTTCCTGGGTCATGTCCGGCCTCGGAAGATCAACACGTCGCAGCCCCACCTAGGCACAACAGAGAGATCAGCACGCCGGTCTAAATCCTATGCGCGCAGGGGTCTGGGCCCATCGCCCATTGCACACCTGCATGTTGCGAACACGGCCGGAAGCAGAACTAGCCCCCTTAATACAAGAGCAGGCTTACGTTCCAATCCGGCGCGCGCCGCTCAGTCGCTGACGTCACGAAGGCTTCGGCTGATACCACGACGTCGAGTGCCCATATCTTTCCCGCGTAGTTGGTTAGTGCGTATAGGCCAGCGGCCAGACTCAGATCAAATACCAAGATCTCGTTAAACGTGTTATTTTGAAGTAATCGCGGGAGCCGACCAGGGCCAGGCCCACCTCTCGCCTAGGTGGTCTCAACCTTCCATGTTGCTCCGCCACAAAGTAACAGTCGGGGGCCGTCGGGAACCCAGACCCATCTCTACCGGGATGGAGCCACCTGTCCTTCCAGCCCCCACATCGGAATCACTTGCGGGTACTCAACGAGCTGACCCGACTTTAGTCACCATCTGTATAGTATGTATATATGTATAGTATATACCCGTGATCACCTCCCAAGTGATGACGGCCCAATAGTATAGCAAGGTAGACTGACAAGAATGTAGGGCCAATGATGACAAACTAGCATCCTATACTAAGCATTTAGGACTGCGGGTAAGGTATCAATGACTGTAGCAACAATGACAGGCTATGCAACAGAATAGGAGTAACCGAGTAGTAACATGCTACACTACTCTAATGCAAGCAGTATAGAGAAGAATAAGCGATATCTGGTGATCAAGAGGGGGGGGGCTTGCCTGGTTGCTCTGGCAAGAAGGAGTCGTCAACTCCGTAGTCGAACTGGGCACCAGCAGCGGCGTCGGTCTCATAGTCTACTGGAGAGAAGAGGAGGAAGAAACAATGAATATAATGCAAACAGATGCATAATGATGCATGACATGACAAAGCGTGATGCTAGGTGTGCCCAAACGCGGTAGTAGGTGATACCGGCGAAGGGGGGAAACATCTGGGAAAGTATCCCCAGTGTTTCGCGTTTTCGGACAGAGGAACCAGAGGGGGAAAATTGTGAGTTCGATAGGTTAGGGATGTGTAGCGGACAAACATGTTGCGTATCCGGATTCATCTCGTCGTTCTAAGCAACTTTCATCTAGAAAGTATTTTCATCTGAGCTACGGTTTATTTTATATGATTTTCTAAAGTTTTAAATCATTTTTAGAATTTATTTAATTAATTTAATTCAATAGTATCCAAAACATTGTTTGCTGACATCATCATGATGTCAGCATGACGTCAGCAGGCAACAGAGGTGTTGACTGGTCAAACTGAGATGTGGGTCCCGCATGTCATACTCTGTTAACTAATTAACCAAATTAATTAGTTTAATTAACAGATTAGTTAGGTTAGTTAAGTAATTATGTTAATTAAATAGGATTAATTTAGTTAATTAATTAATTAAATTTATATTCATTATTATTATTATTGCTTTTTTTAAATCATTCTGGGCGTGGGCCCTGTTTGTTAGTGCCCATGGCTTTAGCGGGCGCGGGCGCCAGCGGTGCGCTTACGGGCGCACCCGTGCATGGCCGAGCCCGATCGGGGAGGCGAGGCGAGGCCACCGGGGCGCGGTGGCGTTTGGCCAGTGTGGGCGTCGGCCATCGGGGGTGGACCCGGGCGGCTCCACACGGGGAAAGCAGAACGGCGGCGGCCACGGCACGCAGTGCGTGGCCACAGGGAGCAGGGGGCAGGGTGGAGCGCCGGCGTGGAGCTCCAGTGGTAGCAGCACCAGGAGAGAAGCGGGAGGAGTAGCTAGGCGTCGCGGGCGTGAGCAGCGCAGAGGCGCACGGGGCGATGGCCGGTGCAAGGGCCACCGGGGCGCGGTGGGAGGAGAGGAGGAGAGGTTGGGGGCTTCATCGGGGTTTGTAGGGCACGGGGCAGTGGGGCGTGGGGAGAACGACGGGGACGGCGGCAGAGAGGAAGCAGGCCGGTGGGGAGGAGGAGGCGGGCCGGCGAGGAGGTCCGGCGAGGTCGTCCTCCAGGGGGTGGTGATGCGGCGTCGACGAGGTGGCGCCGGGGACGGCAAGCAGCGTCGCATCGGGGAGGAGGCGAGTCGGTGGTTCCTCAGGCACGAGCATCACCGTGAGGTGGGGCTTCGACGCGGCAAAGTGTCGGGCGCGATGGGGAACGACGGCGAGGGGGTTTCATCCCCGATCTAGATCTGGATCGGGGGGAGGGGGAGAGCGAGCGAGTGCGGGGGGGAGTGGTGGTCGTGGGGCTAGGGTTTGGTGCCTCCAGGGGGTATAGGCCAGGGGCTGGGCCGGCCGGTTGTTGGCCTGGTGCCAGCTGGCCCGGTTGGCCCCGGGGGAGGGTTTGGTCTCTTTTCTTCTTCTTCTTTTTGTTTGTTTTAGTTTTACTTTTTGTTAATTTTCTCTTCTGTTTTATTTTAGTTACATGCTTAAATTTTAGTTTAGTAAAATATGACTATAGCCCCTAAAATAACGTTTCAGAACAATCCACTACTATAAAAAAGTTTTTGGCCCGATATAAAATAGTTTAGTATTTTATAAAATACCAAAGGCATTTAAATAGTTGTTTTTGCTACTGTTTGAATCATTTTAGCGCATTTAATCCTTTTACAAAAATGTGGTTCCTCCACCATAACGACTTAGGATTTATTTGTCACATTTTGAACATTTTAGTTTTAATGTTTGAAAACTTTTAATGTTTGCCTTTACTTTAAATTTGAATTTGAACGGGATTTGAATCTTCTCAAGTTTAACTATAGTAATAGTGGTGACATGGCATCATTAGCAAAGGGTTACTATAGCTTAATTATCCGGGCGTCACAGGAGTCCAATGTCAGTTCTTCTATTTGGCACTCCCACTCTGTCCCCCTCGAATCGGAGGAGGCGCTCCTCTGCGAGGTCATGTGCCGATCGCTGACCACGGCGGAGTTGGACACCAGGTCCCTACAGCGCAAAAACATGACGGCGCTCCTACTCGGGCTCGAAGCATTTGAGCGCCTAGCGAGGGAGGAGTTCTCCACCGCCAAGGTGGCTCGTCACGCGAGCAAGTAGGCCGGCACCATCCGCCACCTGTCCGGCTACTTCTCTTTGGCATCGAAGAGCGGCACCACCAGCACAGACAAAGACGACGACGATCCTCTTGCCACGGGTGCGTACACGGAGTAGACGGACCGTCGCGGAGGTGCCACAAGGGCAAGGGCCCGGTCAAGAAGTGGTGATCACGCCCTCTCCACATCGTTCATGTTTATTTTGTTTGTAGTTTAATCCGGTGAACAATGTGTTTTGGGTCCGATTATGTCTGTCCTGTGTAGTTTTATCTCGATGGATGTTGATCTACGTTGTTTTGTTTACGTTGTTACATGCATTGTATGGATTTGGTGCGGGCATATGGGGACTACAGTTGTGGACAACAAAAAATGGGACTGTCCGGTCACTACCAGCGGGCGTGTCATCAGGGCGCGTCCGCGGGCGTATAGGGACTCATATTAGGCAACTATGGTTGTAGATGCTCTTATAGGTTCATGCGGTGTGTTAAGATCTCCCTTAGAATCAAAACTTTCCCCTGGTGTGTTAAGACCCACCTGTCTTGTTTATGGATGCGACAAAAGCATCAATCAACTTTGCCCTTTCGCCAGGTATGTTAGAAATGCAAGGCAGTGATCAGCACTTGAAAACCAGCAGGTGGTGTACTTTGGGAACATGGAGAGTAAGAAACTTAGCTTGCTTTTAGCCCCAATGGTCTAGCGACCTGGGTGCTGTTGTTTTTCAGATTTTCCACGGATTGAACATTGAAGTGTTTTGCAGGGGAGGAAGGATGCAAGACTATCACACTGCTCCGCTCCACAAAAATGCTGGAACACATCGCCGCTGAAATCTTCAATGCTGGTAGAGGCTACACACCCTCAAGTCCAAGATTGTGCTAAAACTTGTAGCTTTCTCTTCCTGCTGTTGTTGTCCTTGGTTTCTCAATCCTGTAATGTTACATGGAATGTTCCTTTTCTCCTCACCCTCCTCCCACCTGGTTGTCTATCCTTTTTCTTCTTTTGGTGGTCTTTTGCTGTGTGAGGTGGTTGAATTGATGTGATTGGATGTAAAAACTTGGTTTCTTTTATGGAAATCGGGGGCAAATCTTTTACTAGAAAAACATGTCATGATCATGACATATCCAAGAGAACCACTTGATCACCATGTTCCCAAGTTAGTAAATGACATTGACTGCAAATGCCTGAACATCATACCTGCATGGTTTATATTGTAGCATGGTTTGATAAAAGAAAAGGAACATGATTTACATTGTAGCAATGCAAATCAACCTACAACTTCATAAAGGCACTGATATTCTTTTGGGACACACAAATCTGAAAGGAAAATTTGGTTCTGGATACTGCACTTGGTTGGAATTGTTGCCACATTTGACTAACTGAGCCAACCTGCCTGTTGTCTGTCCCACTTCTCTTCTCTCTTCTAGTTGTTCCCTCCTCTCTTTTTGAGGGGATGTAAGACATTTCACACCCCTTTTCCCTCCTAAAAATGACGATTTTGATAATTCAGTCAACGTGTTGTGCAATGCGCATCTTATCCATCAGCAAACGACAATTGTTATTAAGGTGTCCCATCTTGGACGCTTGGGTGACATGGCGCTCTGGCAGCGCCTTACAATTTTGCCCACCTCGCTTAGTCGACACTTAGGCATCAAGGAGGTGGGTGCTCACCTTAGGACGCGTTACCGCCCTGAGCAAAGTGTGATAGAATATGTGATGATTTAACAGATGCGGTGTCGAGGACCCAATTATCCCAAACCTAAAGTGTATACTTGAGAACCCATACTTCTATGATTATATCTAGGAATCATTTGTTTCCTCGAGTGTTGTTCAATTTCTACACGCCATTTACCTCTGTAACTAACCGAGTTGAAGTCAGTTATAAGCTTGTATTCTATAACTACCAGAGCTATAAAATATCTGAATGTCTTGTCTATCTCACCTAGAGCTTGATGTCTTAGATTATGAGAGGTCAAGAATGCCAGAATTATTTGCCTGAATCTTTAAATACGAACATATGCAAAAATATTAATCTGCCAATATCAAATTATTTATCTTCTCATCCAAACGGGGTCTGCTTTTGTTTTCTTTGATATGAACCATCTACATACAAAATAATGGCACAAGCAACCATTATTGCGCTCAAGTCTGGAGTTGCATATATACTAATTCTATGTTATTTTTCCTCACAAATTTGCAGTGCATTTTATCCTTTTTGTTCTTCACCAAATTCTGCACCATAGTGGTAGTTGATGCATGCTGGATTGCGATTAGTCCTATCCTGCTGCAAAATACGCAGGTTCCATGGAAAGGATTAAGATTTAAGGATATAACTAATGTTATATGGATAGATTCTCTCCATTCATCTATTACTCGCTTCGTCCCAAAATAAATGACTCAACTTTATACTAACTTTGGGACGGAGGGAGTACAAGTATACAAGGCCACCTTGTAATTTGGGTCTAATTTTGACCATAGATTTTAGCAATAAAATGTATGTTTATCAGTTTATGCCACAAAAATTATACCATTAGAAACTTCTTCCAAATACAACTCTAATGGTATACTTATTGCGGCATATAACATATATCTTCTTGATCAAATCGATGGTCAAAGTTAGACTCTATGAGATGGTTTTGTATAAATAAATGGAGGCAGTAGCTCTTAGCAAAAATTCAGATCAAGTTGCAAAAACGGAAAACTATTTGACGGACAAATAGCGCCAAATATCTTAATCGAAGCAATTTGTAGGAGAAAAAACAATAATAAGATAACAAAAGGGGAGGGCTTCCACTCTGGCTTTCCAAGCGCCGTCCACATGGTTGACCACACCGTTCTTGCAAGGACACATCCTACGAGTATGTCTTGACTGGTGACCGCCGCCAGCGTAAAGAGATCCGTGCCAGCACAATGTTGGTCATGTGGGAGTTGTGGAAGCATTGCAATGCGATTGTCTTTGATGGTGCAACGCCATCCCTGAGACATACTCATGACCCAAGTGGAAGCGGAAGGGCATGCTTGGCTACGGGCTGGCCGCCTCGCAGGGTATTACGACGCACTATGAGTTAGTCTTGCGTTCTTGAGGTGGACGTGCAATGGTGTTCGGGTGAATCCCCCCTCTCTCTATGCATAGTGCGCGCTCTCATACGTAATCTAGAAAAAAAAGTACGGAAAATTGTAAGTAGCATCATGGATAATTGGATAGTAGACGAACCCTGTCAAGATCAGATGGACCACCCTCATACATTGGCATATGCTATTGTATATGTGTCATCTATGTTAAGTTAATATCAACAACAGTTCTACCCCGCAAAAAAAACAGTTCTGTGATCATGATCCTTTTGTTAGCTCTCTAGAGGGATGGTTCCATCGGAAGTGACTACTTAATACCGAAGATACCCACGAATTAGACCCTAGGAGAATTAAAACAAGGACGCGTCTAGTGGGCGGTCGGCTGCCCACAAGTGCGATCGAGCGGCCAGCCATAAAAGGCAACTTCCTGCCCCCCCCTACAGAAAAAGCAAGGATCGAGCGGCCACCAAACCGAGCGATGCAGCGCCCAATCCCAAACAAAGAAGCGACCCCCCCCCCCACATGGCCAGCTGTCTACAAGCTTGCTCGCCCCCACGTCCCAACCCCTCCCACGCCCGCTCGCCCCAGACCCTCCCACGCTACTTTCTTGAACTGCACGAAAGAAAGGGATCCAAGGCTCCTTCTTCCTCCTCCTGTAGAGCCGCCATAGCAGCAGAAAAGTAGAAGAATCTGCTTCAACAAATTGATCTAAAAGGCAGGGTGATCAGACCCATACCAGGCAGCAAACATCAGGCAAGTACTTCCTCTCAGCCCCTCTTCAATTCTCCCTTTTCTTGTACTGCATCTATAAACACCCTCCTCCATGGATCCATCAGCAAATCCATGGAGAAGCTGCTTCAAAAAAGGAGTAGATCTGAAACATCACCCCATTGTCAACATCACACCACCCCACCCCTCCATGAGTGCATCTGCACACTAACATAGGGTTCCCAGATCGAAACTGAACATGTTTTCTAAACATGCATGCCAGGCAAGTTTCCCCTGCCCCTTTTATGTGTTCAACAAGTCAACTAAGACATATTTTTTGGCCAACTAAAACATGATTCTAGCCAACTGAACATGCATGCTTGCCAACTGATATATGCATCCTGGCCAACTGAAACGTCTATTCTAGCCAGCTGAACACATTGCCTGTGCAACAGAACATGCATGCTGGCCAACTGATATATGCATCCTAGCCAACTGAAACGTCTATTCTAGACAGCTGAACACATTGACTGTGCAACAAAACATGCATCCTGGCCAACTGATATATGCATCCTGGGAAATTCAAACATTTATTCTAGCCAACTGAACACATTGACTGTGCAACTGAACATGCATGCTGGCCAACTGATATATGCATCCTGGGAAATTGAAACATCTATTCTAGCAAACTGAACACATTGATTGTCCAACTAAACAAGCATGCTCGCAAACTGATATATGCATCATGAGAAAATGAAACATCTATTCTAGCAAACTGAACACATTGACCGTCCAACTAAACATGCATGTTGGCCAACTGATATATGCATCCTGGCCAACTGAAAGATCTATTCTAGCCAAAACCAAAAATCTGCAGTACGGCAGCAAAAACGAATGAACTTTTGTGAAAAACACAAAATGATCAATGGCAACTTCTGTAGCAATATGTGCAACAAAGAAATAAACAAGGCTATTGAAGCCATAAACCATATTAAAGTAGTCACGCATATATACTTGTCCCACACATATATTCTGGTAGCACACCTATTGCAAAGCTATAGTGTAAAAATATGTTCAAATATACTGGAAGTAGAAACAGAAACGGCGACGAAAAACATATATCTATAGTCTGTCATCAAATTCTTCTTTCTTCTTTCACCTGGATTTTGCATCTGCAAAAGTAGCATCAAATTGTGTCCCAATTATGTGCAAAAAAATCTGAATCAGCTCCTTGCCAACGGAAACCTGCGGATCATTGCAACAAAAACAGAGGAAAAAGTCAGAAAACTCTGTAGTAAAAGGAAGTCATGTTCTTGCCAATTATTTACTGCAAACTGTGCAACTAACAAAACAACTCTGTGCAAAACAAAAAAAATGCATGCCTATTATAATAAAAGATTCTGCTGTAGACATGTTGCTTTTGGAACTAACATTGTCATAAAATGGTGTGCAACTGCCTATTTACTAAGTTTTTAGGTTGTTTGAAACACTCTTTTCTGTGGTTAACAACTGATGACACCACTTTCTTCTTTTTGATATGTGCAGGGAGTGTGTGCCAGCATCCAAAAAAGGACAAAAATGCTTGATCTCAATGAGTTGCCTCCTGATCTCAATGAGCTTCCTCATGATATGGATCAGCAGCAACCCAGCATACCATAAGGAAATTGGACAGAAAATGGGCGATATGTTTACTACACGCAGGCAAGTCATGGTGGTAACCCTATGGGCCATGACAATGTGGCAGGCCAGTCATCAACCCGTGGTGCCCCTGTAGTGGTGTCTTTGTAGTCAGAGAGCCATACTCTTGATGACACGGGAACCGCGACAAATGTTCTTGGTCCAACCAGGACTGAGCTAGGAGCTGGGGCTGTTGACGGAGCTGTGCAAGGAGAAGAAGGAGAGGATGAGGCTGGTTCTCAACCTATGGAACCCTATGTTGGCATGAGGTTTGATAGCCTTCAAATTGCTAAGGATCACTACAAAAGCTACGCCCTACGGATGGGTTTCTCTGTCAAGATGAACACCTCTAGGCGGACACCCCACACCAATGTATTAGTAAAATAGCAGTTTTGCTGCAACAAGTTCAAGAAGCCCAAAGCTGATGATGGAGGAGCTGAGGCTCCTCCTGTCCTGGACCCTATTCCAGATCCAAAACCTATTGACAGTGATGAGGAAATGGAAGATGAACCTCCAATCTTTGCTGAAGAGGAGGCTAGTCCTAGTAAGAAGAAGAAGAAACGGAAACGCGAGACAATAAAGCAGACTCAATGCAAGGCGAAAATGTTGGTGAAGCTGATAGATGGGCGATGGGAGGTGACGCACTTTGTTCATGACCACAATCATCCGCTCGGGAACAAACCTTCGTTGTCCAAATACTTGAGATCCCACCAAGGCATCTCACCTGATGAAAAGGAGTTTTTGCGCATCTTGTATAACTGCAACTTGACTACAGGTGTGGTGTTTCTATATCCCTTAAAGAATTAAGTTTCCCTCTAGGCAGTTCAGTGTGCAACTGTTATGGTACCACTGTGCAACTGAAATGACTTAACTATGCAACTGGTGTCCAACTTCCCATGCTGTTTGTATATCACTTTGGTGCTTGTTGTGCAACTAGATTGCCTTCACTGTGCAACTACACAATGTCCTGTATGCAAAAAGTGCAAAGTGTTTTTAAAAAGGTGCAGCTAGGTGTCCATTTCCTTCAATTATCTTCTGTGTCAACACATGTCCTATTACTATGGAGCTGGATGTGCGCATTCATGCAACTAAAAAAAAGGATATACTGTTTTGTTTTTGTATTATGCAGGACGTATGATGCATATAATGGCAGAGTTCTATGGATCTAAGATGATGGTGCCATTCAGACCAAAGGCAATAACAAATGTGTGTACAAGTTTCCGTAGAGATGACACAAAGGAGGGTGACATGATTGAGACAATTGCGCACTTCAAGGATATACAGAAAACCGATCCAGACTTCTTCTATAAGGTAAAATATGATGAAGAGGACTGAGTTGTCAACATATTTTGGGTGGATGGCTTAGCTCGAAAAGCTTATGCTGAGGCGTACCACGATTGCATATCGTTTGACACTACCTACATGACAAACATGTATAATATGACGTTCGCACCCTTCATTGGAATAAACCGACATGGCCAATCTTTCATGCTCGGTTGCGCGTTTGTGAGGCAGGAGTTGGCATCAAGCTTTGATTGGGTCTTCCGAACATTCCTAGAGGCTATGGGTGACAAACCTCCTAACAACTTCATAACCGATCAAGATGGTGCAGTGAGGCAGTCAATACAGAGCATCTTTCCAACCACCGTGCATCAATGTTGTCGATGGCACATCATGAAGAAGGCCCAGGAAAAATTTGGTTGGCTGTTGTGCCGGAATCCAGGGCTCTCTGATGATTTCAACTACTGTGTTGACTTCAGCTTCACTCCGGACGAGTTTGAACAGAATTGGGCTAGGTTAATGGTGAAGTACGAGGCTATGACACACACACTTTGAGAAGTTGTACGAATACATGTCAACTTGGGTGCCGTGCTACTTCAAACACAGGTTCTTCCCCTTCCTGCAGTCTACACAGCGTAGTGAGGGATTCAATGACTTCCTAAAAAGATATGTGAACCCACACAACTCGATGCTGAACTTCGTCAAGCAATATGAAAAAAATTCAGAACCACATCCTTGCCAAGGAAGGCTGCAATGATTACAGGACAGAACACCTTGAGATTGAGTTGTGGTCCAACTTCCCAATAGAGAAGCAAGCTTACAAAACCTACACTAGGGACCTTTACCGCAAGTTCAGAGAAGAGTTTGAGCTGATTGGACGTTATAATGCATTCCAAGTTGGTGCTGATATATTTGAGCTCAGACCGAACCAGGAATTTGTTACCAAATATGGTTCTCGAAACTACTTGGTGCAGGCAAGGGTGGAGGAGGGTTCCTATTTTTGTGAGTGTTCTAAAATGGACAAGGACGGCATCCTCTGTTGCCACATCCTCAAGGTGTTCACCCATATTGGAGTTGATGTCATACCGGAAAGGTACATGCTAAGACGCTGGACACCTACTGCTGTACCTAGTGCGTCAGGGACTGGTTATGAGCAACCAGATGAAATGCCTCCTCAATCAAAGAAGCAGATAAGGGAGAGGAACATGATATATGATTTTTGGAAACTAGCAAAGTTTGCGAGTGGTTCTGATCCAGCACAAGCTATTGTATACAAGCATATGCGCGCAGCACGTACCGAGATCGGCCACCTGAACAAGTCCAAGAAAAAGAAAAAAACCGACTGCTGCCACAGGGCCATCAGATAATTGCAACCCTCGAGAACCTCCTCCACCTCGAGGCCCTACACGGCATGGTCCTCCACCTCCTCCCCCGGTTGGCCCAACAAGCAGTGCCCCGCGTGCTCCTCCCAACGGCCCTACAGGGAGTACTCACGGGCCTCATCATCCAGGTAATTACCTGCCCAACATGCCCATCTAACTAGGTGTGTGATTTCAGTTGCACACATCATGGTGTCCAATTGCACAGAACATGCTACCCAGTTGCGCACGCTATGAGCATCAAGATAAAACAACTAACTGGTGTTTCTTGTTCTGGCTATATTTGATGGCAACCCTCGAGGACCTCCTCCACCTCCAGGCCCT